>NW_022156716.1:3202978-3313365 GCF_004355905.1 Pyricularia grisea
TTTTTTTTTTTTTTTTTTTTTTTACCAGCCGCCGGAGAACGAGAAAGGGACAATTAATTATCTCCGGAGTTGCTATTGCAACGTCCCTAATACGTAATGGAAGATCTGAAACTGAGGTCGATTTGCGGTCTGGCGGAATGTCAGCTTTTGGATTATGAGCGTCCGAGTTCCCCACACGCAATCCTGGCCAGTTGCATTGCAAGAGGGTGTTGAGGTATGCGGCATCTCCGAACCGCAGACTGGTAAAACGGCAAGACTGAAAAAAAAAAGAAGATCTTTATTCTTCGTCATAATCATTCCCCCTAATTGCCATTTTGCCCACAGTATTATTTACACTCGGTGAGCTGTAGGGAACTGTCCTGTAAGTTGGGTTGGGCTATGGTATTGTGTTCCGGGCTATGCCCAGCAGTGAAAACAAAGGGAGACAAATTACGATAAGGACCCCTTGTCTAGATTTATTGTATCCGTAGGTCACCGTCATCGCCGGAAGTATATTCAGTTCGATGGTACGAGGCACATATATAAAGTATTTAGTAGCCAAGTATTCAAAAAGAACGATAAAACCCTATGAAGAAAGGTGCTCTAATTCAAGGTTTGACGTCGGCATCTAGTACCATCCATGAACGCCCAAGAGACCATCCATCCATACCTTGGGTTCCTAGGTTGATCACAGCGACACACCTGATCTCTGACCTGTCCAGAGGCGAGGAAGGTCTGGATCCAGGGCCCCACCACAATCATTGAATGGCGCCAAAGTGGGAGGGGCGTTTCGCAACCAGTCATGACTTGGGCGACTGACACCGCACGTGCCCATGTCTGTTTGTCTGTTCGTCAGGCAGTCATGGCGTGTTGACAGTAAGGGCCGGGGTATGGAGTGGATGGATGGTTGGATGGATGGGCAGCTAGCTGTAGCGGCTGGAGAAAAAAAAAGGAGAGAAAAGAATAGAAGTAAAAGAGATAGTAGGAGGAAAAATGAGAAGGAGAAGAAGAAGAAAAAAAAAACAAAAAAAACACGTCGCTTCCAGCCGAGCTCCTGCTCTTTTTGGGCAGACAGATGAGAATCTGCTGGCAGATCAAATGTAAATTCCAGGAGCAATGTAGCACAAGAATTTATTCCAAGAGTTGCCCCTGCCAGCTTGGGCCCCATAAGCAGTTGCATCTTTCGAGGCAACCCGCATTAAGAACCCTTACCTCACTGTGTTACAGTAGAGGGAGCCCTGAAAAGTATGCACACTGGAGCGATCCCTCTGTTTGAACCCCTCACCCCTGCCTCCACTATAACCCGTAGTAAAAAAAACCATGAGGGAAACCCACCTGCCTACCCGTACACTTGCAAGTGAATTTCCAGGATCCATAATCTCCATTCCATCCACGATACCCTACTTACCTTATCTACCTCCAACCTACTTGCTGACGGACTGACTACCTTACTGTACGTGAAATTGGTGTCCAACTCCACCACCTTGGTTGGCTCTTTCGTGATTAACCACGCTGCTGCCAGTCGTCTGTTCCACGCGTAAAAGGGTGACCAAATCATAGGTACCGAAACGACCAATCTGGCCAACCTACATGCCTAATTTGGGGCACTGACCACAATTGTCTGTCTGCTTAGCTGCATTGCTCACCTTGAGTTTATCCTACCCCTCGCTGTATTTTGTTTGTTGGTCGCAATTTGCCATTGCCATCCATTCCTCCTAGTCCCGCCCCAACATACAGCCCGGTTATTCGCCAGTCCATTATTATTTTCTTGTGAGATCCGAAGCCGGCAGGTAAACCACGAGACAATTACCTGCACGTTTTCTTTCGTTCACACCCAAGACCGGCAGTTACCCAAGTAGATTTGGTACGTACCCTTCCTTCGCCTGACATATCTATACCTACCTACCTGCCTATCCCACAGTACATCCATCTGGTACCTCATTTGTGGTATCGTGTCGACCCCAACGAGTGGAACGCGTGCTGCATTCATGCGCCGCCCTGCACCCGCACCCGCCCGGCACCTAAACCTGGACCTGGACCTGGACCGTATTGCCCGCATCGGCCTGTGCTGTCCGAACTAGAATCAAACCCTGCCAAAAATCTTGACATTTCCCCCCCTTTGTCTAGAGGGACACACTGCTCATCGCCACACCACCAATGCTTCAACCATCTGCCTGGGCGACACCAATTGACTTTTGATAATTCTCAGCAGAAGTTGTACTCCGCCGATTCGCTCCTGATTTTCGAACTTCCGCATTACCGCTCCGTCGAACTCCTACACCTCCGCCGACACGCCCTGCTCCATTGTGCACAAGCTGTGCATCGCGACACCACAGCAGCAGTGCTACTGCTTAACCAGGTAGCAGCTGTAGGGGAAAGTGGTTGACTTTCAAGAGTAGAAGCAGAGATCTGTGGCTTGCCCCGATCCTTCACAAGCCCCGATCCGAATCCGGTTCTTGCTCTCATCGTTCTGGCATTGACACCGCCCTCTTTACTCTGTATGCTGGCTTGCTTTGGTCTGGTAAACTGGTTTCTCTCACCTTCTGGCGAAGGTCAACACTGGGAACGATCAGGACAAAAAGAGGATGCTTCTGTGGAATCTGTACAACTGAACTGTGGTTTCAGCTACCCATACCCCGCTGGCTATCTACCTACGGTCTTTTTGTCTACCTGGCCTGGTCTCTTGCACAGGCTAGCCATATAGGTCACAGTCGCCGTCACGATGGGCAATAGCCAGGGCAAGCCCATCGAGTTTGGCGATGAAGGTAAACTCCTCACCAACACCCCCTCAAGAACGTCTCTAGCCAGGCATGCGATAATCATGCTAACTCGTGTGGTGTCTCCACTCTTAGTGAATCTAAATCACTTCCGCCTACTGCGAGTTGTCGGCCGGGGTGCTTTTGGCAAGGTTCGAATCGTCGAGAGGAAAGACACAAATTTATCCTTCGCTCTGAAGTACATCAGGAAAGATGAAGGTCAGTCATGAGCGCCAACAACACGAGACTACTGTCTTATCTTTATTCACAACTTTGTGAGGAAGGAGTCGAGAAGGAAAACTGATAAAGGAAGCCATTGTGACGAATAGTTGTTCGATCCGAAAGCGTTCGAAATATCATCCGAGAAAGACGAATGTTGGAGCATGTCAACCACCCATTTATCTGCAATTTACGCTACAGCTTCCAGGATATTGAGTACATGTATGGATTTCCGAGCACCATCCATGATGCTTCCCACCAAACACACACCCTGGTCACTGGCGATTAAAAGCAGTTCGGCTAACCTGTCGACTTCCACTCAATAGGTACTTGGTTGTGGACTTGATGACAGGCGGCGATTTGAGATTCCACATTTCACGAAAGACTTTCACGGAAGAGGCTGTGAGGTTCTGGATCGCCGAGTTGGGCTGTGCGCTGAGGTACATACACGGTCAAAAAATCATCCACCGAGATGTAAAACCCGATAATGTGTTGTTGGACGGCGAGGGACATGTTCACTTGACGGATTTTGTAAGTCTCAGATCTTGGCTGCCTGATCTGAAGCCCATGACGAGCTTGTACGACAGCTGCTTACCAAGCCATGCGTATACAGAACGTTGCGTCCGACATAATACCTGGAAAAGTCTTGACGAGCAAGTCTGGGACTCTAGCCTACCTTGCCCCTGAGGTTTATGCAGGACGTGGATACGACGTGAGGGCTGATTGGTGGTCATTGGGGGTGCTATTCTACGAGTGCATCTACAACAAGGTGAGTTGGTTTCCCTCAGAGTGAAATTCAGATAAATCCGGACATGTGTCCTGGTTAGACGGATATGAGTTCTCCGCCCTCTAACTCCGCCATTCAACAGAGGCCTTTCGAGGGAGGTTCAGAGTCATCGCTCAGTCAAGTCATTCAAGCTGCAAACCCAAAGTACCCGATCACATCGCCTCCAGTATCTCTACTCTGTTTATACGCCATCAAGGATGCACTACAGCCCAACCCGGATAAGCGAATGGGCGCAACATGGGAAAGTTTCACCCGCCACGACTTCTTCTCGTGTATCGACTTTGAGGCTCTGGAGCGAAAGCAAATCGAGCCCATTTTCATTCCGTCATCCGACAAGACCAACTTCGACGCAACATACGACCTGGAGGAGCTCCTGCTAGAGGAGGCTCCCCTGGAAGCTAGAGCCCGGAGACAAAAGCCTCGAGAGCGGTTAAAGGACGATGCTACCGAGAAGGAGATTCGTGAAGATGAGCTCTATCGCATGATTGACAGGGATTTTAGGCCCTTTGACTACACATTAGCAGCGTACAAAAAGTAAGTACTCTCCCGAATCAATACGTAATCCGTGATGATGCTGACCATTTATGGTTCCAAAGGATCACCGGCCAGATGGAAGACCAGCAGGGAGAGCAACAAGATCCCAACAGCGTCAACCGCCAAGGCTCAAATCTGCAGGCATCCGGGCCGCCACAAGCCCTAACCACTGACGAGGCTACTCAAATGGTCAACACTGGCCACCCAGCACAAACTGGCGGCCAAGGAAACACCGTTGCTCGCCAGGTGTCTTCATCGTCTCATAAGTCGCACCGTAGCGGCCATGATGGCAGTGCAGGCTCTCACCCAGGATCCCGCAAGCAGCCACCAGGAAGGCTGCCACCGCTCATGCCATATCCGACTTCATACACTAACTCTCAAGGAAGCGGTGCGGGCATTCATCGCACGGGACGCCAGGGCAGCGCAGCCATGGTCGGGAGCCCAACTGGTGGTGTTCAGGTGACCTTAGACGGAGCTGGTTCCTGGTCCGATCTGGCTCGGCAAGACGCTACCTTGCCGGCCGACGCCAATGCTTCCAATGAGGGTGCTAAAGATAGTGGCTCATCCGGAGGAGTGTTTGGATTCTTAAGTCGGAAAAAGGGCCGAAGCCATAGCCCGAAGCCCAAGGAGAGAGGCGTGCTCGGGAAGGAAGGTGCTAGGCAGGTCATTGGATGATTATACGGACAAACTCTGGAACTAACCGTCAAAATTTCGGAGTATGGACTACGCGTAGTCGACCCCCATGACGAGTTTCGAGCCAGGCGCGTCGTCACCGACAGCGCGGTATGGCTTGGGGAGGGAGCCCGACGCTATCCGCTTGGCAATCATCAAGACTGCCAAGGTGTGGAGGGCCAAAGGTCACTTGGGTTGGTCTTTCGACATGAGGTCCATACAACTTTTTCTATTTCAATTTTCGATACCCACCAGCAGGCCCCATGGGACTACTCTGTCAAGCATAAAACTCTACAAATCTGTCACGATATAAAGAGAGTTTGGCCAAGGCTGCTGTTCTCTTTTTACTTGGAATCTTTGTTGCCATCTACTCACAGTATCAATCAAATCGCCTCTTTTTAAAAAAAAAAAAAAAAAAAAAAAAACAAAACATATCCAAAACACAAATAGTATCTATAGCCACTGCTTTCCGCCTCTGGGCTGTGATGAGCACGACTGTCTGATTGGCGTTTGTATCACCTATGGCGTATTGGTGCGCACTCGTTGGACGAATTAAACTGATCAGAAACAGGCCACAAGTGGAAGTTGATTGCTGGAGAGCAGATATATGATGTACAGGGAACACATGATAGTATTAACGTGGGTTCACGCGGCGCAGAGCAGGCATAGCAATTATCTAGACGACCGGAGACAGTCAACCTTATGTGGTCTCACGTCTACGTAAGGACATATGCTGTTCCCAAGAACACTGGGAAAGTTATATATCGGTGCTTCGGGGGGTTTTGAGAGTTGGTGCGAAGGATAAAAAAAAGATGTCTGGGGATCTGTTACGATTAACCCATAACTGTATTTGAAAGTAAACATGTGTTACATATTCCATGAAAGAATCCTATTTGCGTAAAAATTGACTTGTACACCGAGAGAATCAGGCCGAGAACCTTTTACAGACTTCGATCGCTCTCTTTCCAAATCACATCCGAGCCAAAGTGACCAAGAAGCGTTTGGTAATGTCAGAAATAGTAGCCAGACACACTAAAGTATCCCAAAGACAAACAGAAAGCAGAGAGAATATACGGGTTTCCCCAGACGATAGATAAAACAACAAGATGAAAACCACCAATCCTTCAGTCTGTGCTCCTGACGGACCGATTAGTACGGCCATGGTTTTCCTTCCAATAACACCGACCCACTGAACTCCGTTTAATCGCAATACTCCAGGTGTGATTCCTCAGAACCAAATCCCACCATGGCCCAGGGTAATTCGAAGCATCACATCATAACCAAAAGCGCCCCAAGAAATCGTAGATGGAACTGTCCTCGGTGCCTGCGAACAGCGAGACTAGCTCGACTTCGCGGCACCAGCAGGTTGGATGCATCCCTCTGCATTCTTGCCCAGGTACTTCTTCATGGCGCTCTGGAAATCATTCTGGTCCACGACAGCACCATAGCCAGAACATTTGGCCTTCTTCTGAAGTTCGGAGCACAGGCCGTCAAGATCAAAGTCGCCGTTCTGAACCTTGGGGCAGTTTTGCAGTTGTTCCCTGTGGCGAGAATGTCAGCACTTGCATTATGTTTCGGTATTCGTTGGTTGAAACAGAAAAGCATCACATACCAAATCTTATTGCAAGTCAATAGCTCTCCCTTGCCGTCAACCGCGTCATCCTCCTTGGCAGCGTCAATTTGGGCAATGAGGTCCTTCTTGGGAGCTACTGGGCTAGGTGCCACATTGAATGGTGTAACAAAATCCATATCCCATGCGTCGTTGAAGAAGTCACCACCGAGACCACCGTTGCTGACGATGTTCTGCTGGGGCTCTCTGTAGTCGCCGAAAAGCTGGGGGTCAAACTGGAAGTTATTTGCCTGGGAAAGCCAGTCAATGTCGTTGAGATTCGTCGTCGAGAAGTGGCCTAGACCTTGACCACCAAGTCCCTGATCCGTTGTCTGCACATTCGCGTTCTCCTCCCCAATTGTTGTCAGGGTGTCTATCGGCTTGAAACCCATGGGAGATTGTGTGAATGGCTCTGGGGATGTGCCACATGAAGAGCTTGGGCCAGCATGAGAGCCCGTAGATGCCGAAGGGGAACTAGTGTTCGAGAGCCCGGGGCCGCTTTGAGAGTCCATGCTACCCCTCGATGCGTTGGCAACATTTGTGTTGGTCAGAGGAGGGCTGAAGATGCCCGAGAATTTAGCAATATCGTCCTTAGTCTGACTGTCTAGGCCAACTGAGTATGACGATGACGGCGTTGCCTTATCCTTGCTGCCGTCGTCAGGGCTTCCTTGCTGGCTAGGGCTACTGGTGAAGGAAGGTGTCTGCGACAGGCCCCTCGCCGAGGGCGTACTACCCGCCACGTTGGACGCAGGAGGGCCAGGCAAAGCTCCGAACTTGGGAAACTCGAAGTGGAAGTTGACGTCGGGAAGGTTATGAACCATGGGGCTTCCAAAAGTTTGCTGTCTTGGTTGCGGGCGACTGTTGGTCTGTAGGGAGAGACGCTTCTTGTACTCCTTCAGCTCGGTACTCAGGCGCGCGACCTCGGCCTTCAGACTGCTGTTTTCGTCATTGGCAGCCTTGGAGATTTCCTCTAGCTCCTCAACCTTGAGTTCCAGGTCTTTGACATGCTTTTCTTTACGTTCTCTGAACGCGCGCTGGGCTGCCCTGTTTTGCGCTTTGCGCTTCTGGAAAACACGAAGGAGTTGTCAGCATTCGTTGAGCTTCAGTTGTCATAAATGAATACAACATGGCTTAAGTCACTTAGTGGTTTGGGGTTACTGACCGAGGTCGGCTCGGAGGTAAGAGGCTTCCGACCGGGCTTCTTGGGCACCTTCTCACCACCCTCGCGACGCTTCGGGTCTTTCTCCGCATCGTCGTCGTCGTCCTGTGGGTGGCTCCTTTTCTCGGGAGTGTCTGTTCCATCCGAGTTTGAGCCAACCGATTCTGTCTTTTCATTTGTGCCTGGCAGGTCACCAATCATCTTAGCGGTAGTGGTGCTGTTGTCGAAAAGTGAGTCGAACGATGTATCTGCACCATCAAAAGAGAAGTCATAGTCTAGAAAGGGGCTCTCTTGAATTGTATTCTGATCCGAGTTGCCAACTGGAGACTGCGTGAACGAATTAGGCGACATTGTCAAGCCCGTGTTTGGCGACGCGTTAGCGCGATTGGCGTTGAGTGCAGCGAAGAGCAGACTCTGTTGCTGCGGGGTCAACATGAAGTTGTGAAGCGAGCCGCTCTGTGAAGAAGACATTGTGCTGTTTCGGTATTTGGTGACAGCTAAAATGATTTGGGTGCTGTTTCTTATGCTATTTCACACCCGTCTCGGATTGGACGACCAGTTCCAACTGGATGGCAATGTTGAGGAATTGCCCTTTCCCGCTATTGCCAGACGAAAAATTATGATGTCGGAAGCAGAATCTTGGGTTGGAGAGGGTGGAAAGCGGAGATGAATGACGACCCGATTTCAGGGTCAGGGGTCGCAACGAGGGACAAAAAGAAAAAAAAGAGAAAAGAAAAAAAAAAGGAGAGGAAAAAAAAAAAAGGTTGCCCTAGGCTTAAGCCGCTGATTTCTTGCAGAATATTCAACTCTTGCAGTCTCGGCCAGGGACCACTAGGCTTCAATTGACAGAATTTTGGAGGTATGGAGAAGGTTAGATAGTAGGTAGGTAGTTAGTTAGGTAGGTAGGTAGGTAAGGCAGGCCAGGTAGGAAACAAAGAAAAGCAAATCCCGAACAAAGTACAGTGCTTCCCCGCCTGCCGGGTCAGACGAGAGTGATGGATGGAATGATTGATTGATCAACTGGATGGACGGCAGGAATAGAAAGCAAAAGGCCAGAACAAGGGGGAACACCCAGTGATGGCTGACACAGTGTCCGCACCCTCAATGATCCCAGGTGAGGAGGGACTCGGGAGTAAGCAGCAGCAAAGCCGATACGGGGATTGCGAAGGCGCGCAAGGCGTGGTATGGTGAAAGGAGGCAAGTTGAACCTTGTAGGTTGTAACCGTCAAACATCAAAACAAGGGTTCGTCGGCAGTGAAGTGGAGTTTCAATGAATGATTTGCCACCCACTACACCGGAGAGAAAAGCCGCTCTTTGGGTTCAGGAGAACAAGCCGCTGAACTGTATTGTATGGGTTGCAGTACAGTACCGTAGTTGAAGATCTTTGTCTTGCTCTGGTTGGGTTCACTCAAGTTGAAGCTAAGGTACGGTACATGCGAATCGAATTCAATTGGGGGGATACGGTGGTGCAGGTATCTCTCACGGAGGTCATCCATGGTGGGGTATGGAATCTGATGGCTTTCAATTTGTCAGCACTGCTTCTATGTAGGTGGCGTCTCACAGCTCGGTCTTTGGAGCCAGCGGATCGGTCTCGAGCAAAATATACGCTTGTCCTCTCCACAGAAGCTATAACAGGCTAAGTGCCTCCTTGCAGGGCGTATGATCCATCCCTCTTTGACCATCAATCAATCATTGCTTCATCATCAACAAGCCCAGTATCATTACTACTTGCATACCTTGCCTTGCTTGCCTCGCTAGGTTCCCAGGCTACCTTGTCAAATGCGCCAGTCGCCAGGGTATGCCAGCTTGCTTTCCTATGTAGTTAACTGACATTTTTTTCTTCTTTTTTTTCCCCCCTGAATATACCACGTGCTGCAGTACAACTCGGCAAGAATTGTACGAAGTAGGTTAGGCATGTAAAGTGACTCATAACACGCAGCATTGAGGTAGACCCTCAAAAACCAGCTCCGGGCAGATAGGCCCCGCACTATTCCTCTCGACGGGCAGACATTCGTCCGTTCGGTGAATGCCCCTAAATCCGCTACTACCGACCCTAATCAATCAGGGTCTCGCCACCCCCATACTACTAAGCCCATTGCATCTCTGCATCAAGACATCCATCCATGTACGGGTTTGGACACTTTGCTTGGCTCGTCTTGACTGCAACCAATATTAGCACACCCGCTCAACAGCCGAATTCTCCTTGGCCGCTTTACCTACCACGTAGTAGTAATTTTCCTTATCGGAGGTGACCTGACCTGCAAGTCATGGGTTCTCTTGTTGGTACTGTACAACAGGGCTGCCAGAACTTGAAACTGCACCAGAGCTAATTTCATTTGTATACTTAGGTGATATCGAGATTGAATATCTTTGCATGGTCTCATATGCGCTACCAACTTAGCGACATACGGCCTGGTCCGCTATGACGTGATCCTTTCTTATTGTGATCCAAGCTTCACTTTGAAAACTGGGAGGCATACCCTGCAGTCCTACATTTTGCTGCCTCGATCTGCTTGTAAATTTCATCCGCGTTTGCAGGGAAATATGCGGCGTGGCGTTGACTCTATCCAAAAGTCCGGGTGTTCCGCTATTGTACATCAGCTCTCGCAGCTGAATAATAGTTCTGTTGTATCAGGCGAGCGAAGCAATCATTGTACTTTTCGCAGGTTTGCTTGTCGAGAGTTTCCTGCCACTTGACATCAACTTGGTGATAGCAATGAGCAGGTATACAATGCCTACCTTGCCTAGATACGGAGTATACGATGTAGGTACTTACCCGCAGATCGTAGATTAGGTTTGTGCCCGGCACCCACCATTATTTCTCGGCCCTCAAATCCCAGTCGGAATTTTGTTTCTCTAATTCTTGTACATGCTTGGCCATCCTTCCCAGCAAGCCAGGTGCGCCTCGCGCGCGCGTGGTATTTGGGTTCGGCTATCACCGGCGTCCATTCCGAATGTGGTAGACGCAAATTATATGAAGCTCAATGACAGGGAAATGCATAATTGAGAGAGAGGCTGCACCATGTTTGTGACTTTTGAAGCGGTGGGAAGAAAAAAAAAATGTAAGGCCCGAGCCATTGTGATGGCCTGTCAACCTTCATTCTATCTATCTGCTGATTCTTGAGAACTTGGGGTGACGGGTAGTCCTTGAAATCTGATAGGCAGCTATACTACAGTAGGTACGGTATGCGCGCGCCGCATGCATACTCAGTACTGCCTGCCGTAACTGGCTGTAAGTATCTGATTGTTGTTTGAAAAAGTGGGCTCAGGGTCCGTCCCAGCTTGCATAAGTTGTTGCATGAGAAAAGAAAGAGTATACTATACTACTGTACTTAGTAATGCCTAAGGCACCTTTTGTTTGACACCACAGCGAAAACGAAAGGCGCGCGCTGTAGCAGAGATTCTTATATCAGGTCTTTCAAAGACTATTCGAGGAATTGGACAAATGTACCATGTCTAAATACATAAGGCAAACAACTTAGACAAGGAAGCACATTTATAACGTTTAACGACTTTACAAAGAGCTGGCTTCCCATCTGGTCTACACGGCGCAGCTTCGTCTTAGCATGCCCCGCATTTTTGGCAGGTGGATGGCGAGGGAGCACGGGCGGGACCAAACCGACGAATGACCTCAAGGTCCTCCCTCAATCAGCCCATGCCGTTATCCAGATAGGAACATATCGAAAAGCCGTCTTGTTGCTTGTCGCCCTGCACATAATAGAGGTTTCTCCGTTGGCAGTTTGAGTAGTGAAAAGAAAAGGGTTTGAACAGTCCTGACAATCGATTTCGAAGAACGCCTGTTTTGATCGGACCAGACTTACCATCCGACCGAAGCCACCCCCGGCTACCCATTCAAGTCAAACTTCCGACCGACATATACAAGCACATCACATTGTCACCATGGATCTCGCCTACGACCACATTACCGAGGAGACGCTCAAAAACGAAGGCAAGCAAGCCGCCAATGACAAGGGCAAGCAGCCTGAGGATCCCAACACCCTGACCGCCGATGTCCAGGACGCCTACCGCGCTTTCTCCGCCAGCCCCTGGGGTGCCCGCATCGGCGGTTTCATCGGTGCCGTAGCCAAGCAGGTTCGACGGACCTTCCACATGCCATCTCTTTTCTAGGGATGGGAACCAACATAAAATGAGTCTGACAAGCAATCTCTCTAGGGCGGCTCGGTTTACAACCAAGCCTCGCACGAGCTCTCTGCCGTCGGCCAGGATGCTACAACCGGCTTCTCTAGTCTCCGTGACACCATAATCAGCCGAACCCGCTCCTTGTCCCTCGCAACCGCGACCCCGGAAAACACCGCGACGGAGGCCGGAGCCTCGGGAACTACGCGCGAGCTGACCACTGACGAGGCCCTCAAAGAGTCGGAGACGGTCCTCTCCCGTCTCAAGGTCGCCGCTGCTCAACGCCTCAAGGATATCCAAAAGGCCGAGGACGCTGCCGACGAGGCTCTTCTCAAGTTCGGTACCAACATCCGTGATTTCCTGCGCGAGTCAATCAGCATTGCGCCACCTACCGCCTCGGAAAGCAACAGCCGGGGAACTGGCGCTGTCCTGTTCGAGAGCAAGGATGCTCAGGGCAAACGGGTTATTCACACTTCGCGATTTGATGCCCAGCTGCACGTCATCCACACGAACCCAGAAAGCTTCTCCAAGGACCCTGCTGGAGAGGAGTACGCGGCTTGGTCGGACAAATTCGACATTGGCGAGAAGACTGAGGACATCAGCGCCGATCTGAAGAAGTATCCCGAGCTGAGAACTACGATGGAGAAGCTTGTGCCAGATGAGATTCCGTATCCGGATTTCTGGAAGAGATATTATTTTCTTAGGCACAGTATCGAAACTGCAGAGGCGAGACGCCGGGATCTGCTCAAAGGTACGTTGAATAATGCTCCTATCATGACATTTTCGGTCTGCGATATATGTATATATGTACTGAACATTTATACCGTCGCACAGCTGCATCCACCGAGGAGGAAGTTGGCTGGGACGAAGACTCGGAGGACGAGGAAACCCCCGCAGTTCAAAGCAAGACATCAGCCGCCGATGCTACCAAGACTGAACGTCCGGGCTCAACCAGTTCGTCTACCACCATCAATGTACCGCCCCAACCCACACAACCCGCCATCAAGTCCAAGACCCCGGGCGACCGGCGGAAGTCCAACGAGCTCGACGTCAAGTCGCAGGCAGACAGTGAAGCCAGCTACGACGTTGTCGGTGCAGCATCAGGTGTGCCCAGCCAGGCTCCAAACAGCCCCAAGGACCCGAAGAAGGCTGATGAGAGCGATGAAGAGGACTGGGAGTAATCTTCCCAAAGGACGCTGTATTCTAGCCCGAACTGAGGGCTTGTCCGGTTATTTGGCGTTATACGGGGCTTCGTAATTTTGTTGAGCATCGTATTTGTTGGGTATATTTTCGCTTGCTTGCACCTTGTTGCCGCGCGCACCAGTTGAGTATGGATGGTCATGTAGAGCGCTCTGTTGCCAAGACAGAGAACTCGGGAGGTTAACCATGGCAATGACCCCCTCTATCCCTCTCCCTGCTCGACATCCGTTTTAACTTGAAATTCAGGGCATCTCAAATCACTTTTTCCTTGTGACCTTGGTGAAACCATCCTCATCAACCTCTGGGGGCGGTTTCTCTCGCTTCTCCACGAGTGCAGGTGCTTCGTCATCTTCGTCGTCGTCGTCATCGTCGTCTCCATCCGTATCGTCCCAGTCGGTGTCCTGGTCGGCATCCTCAACCTTTTTGAACACGACGGCCTTGCCCTTTTTGGCCTGCCACCTCTCGGCGAGCTTGTCCACCTCTGCGACCGATCCCTTGCAACACTGCGTCCACAGCTGCACGATCTGCTCAGCCACGTCGTATGCCGTGTCATCCTGCACTGCTGTCTCGAACTCCTCCATCATGATGTCGAGCAGGCGCTCCTCGACGTCCGAGACGAGGTCGTCCGGGGTCGGGAAGGGCGACTTTGCGGGCGCCGAGGACGAGGCCTGGGCGTTGTTGAACTTGACGACGTCGGGGATGTTGGGGAACAGCTCGGCCACGGCTGCGGCGGTCCAGTCGCGCTTGTCGGCCGAGTCGCCGCCTCCCATGTTGTTCTGCACGGCAAACGTCATGTCCTCCCACAGATGCAGCGAGAGGGCGACGCCTCGCTCGAACGCGTTTTGGCATTCATCTGGAGTTTTTGTGTGGCGCGGGCCCATGTGTTAGTGGTTTGTTGCGCTCGGCTAAGTCATTGGGGACATGAGAAAGAAGGCGGTTCTTGGTAGATACCTGGAGATTGTGAGCTTGAAGCCATTTTTGGAGAGATGATCTTCAGTCTGAGAAATGAGGGTGGTTTTTTTTTTTGTAGCAAAATCTCTCCCGGCGCAATTCAAGTCTTTGCTGTCTTGGAATAATAAATTGGCGGGGCAAAATTATCAAGCAATGGGTCGATCCATGGTAATGCGTCGATGGAAAATTTCCCCCACCAAATCTGCTTTCAGTTTTGCTCATAGCCCGATAAGATAAGCAAGAAATAATTTGACACTTTGTATGACTTGCATGGCTCATGTTTCTACAGTACCAAAGCACCAAACCACCTACCTATAATAATACTTGGTGCGAATCTACCTGTGTATACCATGCTATAACTTGAAATTACGCCATCGCTTACAGTCATGAAGGTGACCGTAAACACAATGAAAAAAATCTTTGTGATTGTTCGGATATATTAACATTTGTAATTTACTCTTTTGTGCATGTTATTTCCGTGTCACCGCTCGCTCATTTATATCTTATCAACACATTCTCTTTCCTTTTCTATACTGATTATCTCGCTCACATGACAATCCCATGATAGGCACAGCTTTACATAGCTCGCTCGGTCTTTATCCGTTTTGACTCGGTTACCTGGATAAATGGAAGCCTACGCCAAGGGACAATATTGTTGAGCCTCGGCTCCTTTGAAACTCAAATGACAGGAACACACACAACAAGTCTGCAACGATAAAGTCGGCAGTCTTGGCTCATGATCCGATCACAGTTCATGTCCCATCTAGCACACACCTTTAATAAAAAAAGATTTTAAAACTAGAACAATAAGGTACTATTTTGCTAGTCATGGATTCTTCGTTAACAACACCTCCCGGTTCCTACCAGGGACCACTGGGGTTCATGTCCAAACTGTCTGACAAGGTCTACCTCTATCGGCCTCCATCCACAACAGGCAGCGGCGGCGGCGGCGGAGCCTCACCGCCGGCCGGCGTCCCCAAGCTGATCGTGGTCTTTGGCTGGATGGACGCGCGCGACGTACACCTGGCCAAGTACGTAATCGGACACCGGGCGCTGTTCCCGACGTCGCAGATCCTGCTCGTCAAGGACCGCCTCTACCACCGCTTCCTCTCCTTTGCGGTCGCGCGCGCCCTGAAGCCCGCGGTCGCCGTGCTCGAGGCCGCGCAGCTCTCGGGCGACCGGACCGAGCTGCTCGTCCACGCCTTCTCCAACGGCGGGTCGGCAATGCTGGCCAACCTGTACCGGCGGTGCGTGCTGCCGCCGCACGTCTTGGTCATGGACTCGTGTCCGGGCCAGTTCTCGTACCGGCGCTCCCTGGCCGTGCTCAGCGTCGGCTTGCCCTTTTGGAAGCGCCTGCTGCTGGTGCCCGTGTTCCACACCTTCATCGTCATCTACTACCTCGCCTTTTACGTCTCCCCCTGGGCCCGGAGGCGGACAACCTCCCTGGCCAGCAACGCCGCCGCCCACAACGACAGGTCCGTCAAGGGCGACGGTGAGAGGGCGAGGGCCTACATTTACAGCGACGTCGACGAGTTCATCGCGTCCCGCGACGTCGAGAGGCATGCCGACCAGGCCAAGCAGATGGGCCTGCCTGTTAGGTTGGAGAAGTTTGTCGGCAGCCCCCACGTTGCTCATATGCGCACTGATGAGGATCGCTACTGGTCCATTGTGCAGGAGACATGGGAGGAGGGACAGACCAAATCCAACTGAGTCCGGTGCCCCTCCAAATGTGTTATGATAAATACCTATATATCTACTATCTAGTAATGCGAAAGCTTAGCTTTGGGCTGGATCCAGGGTTTTAGATTTCGGACACAAATCATGCCCCATTGCAACTAAGATTCGAGCCTGTTTGATAAAGAGTTTCCAAAGCACTCTTTTCCTTCTGAAAGACAACAACAGTGATAACAGTTGATTGGCTTGGAGTCATGGAGCCTCCTGGCTTCAGAGCCTGTTAGTTAAAGAATTCATATTGTATTCAGCTGTTGGGTTTGTATTGTTATCATCTTTTGCAAAAGCCCGAGTCTCATCCAGTTCTTTGCACCTTCTTTTTACCAAATCTTACTCCAGCTAACACGCTATCAGACCAAGTGCGCGTTGTAACATGGCCAGTTTGATCATTTCTGTTCTCTCGTTCGCTACTTGTTTCGAGAACGAGCAAATGAAACAAGCCACTACAAAGCCATGAATATGCAATCCAATCTCGTATAAACTCAGGATAGCCGTCAGCTGTGCTGATAGCCCCCATCTGTCCAAGGCCCTCTGCCTATCACAGAAAAGCCATTCATCTTCTTGAGCAATTAATTGCACATTTCAAAACATTGTGGATGTCTTGTGACTATTGCCTCGGGGCTCTTCTCAAGCAACTTTCTCAACGGATAACATCACCCTCCTTCGTGATGCCTTCGAGTGACTCGAGAATATCACTGCCCCCGAGCATGCCGACTCCTCCAGTAGTGGGTCGTTTATCGGCTGGCCATACTTCATAGAACTTCACACTCTCATCGCTGGCTGCGACGACTATGCATCCGTCCTTACCTCCATTGAGACCGTTCCCATTTGAGACTGAGGGCCTCGGCGCAGTTTCACGATATTTTCCGAATGATTGGTTTGCAAGCGGCTCCCTCGGGTATGGAATCGCATACAGGGCCCGATGTTCGCCTTCCCATGGAATTGCAGCAACCTGCTTGCAGGAAGGCCAAGAGAAAATGGCGATGCGAAAAGGGTGTTCGGGCTGGGCGTAACCAAAAGTAGCTGCAATCTCTCGCCTTGTTGTGCTCCAAATCAGACTAGTGACTTGAGAAGCCACTGCAATTGTGGCCAGTGCTGCGCCCGACGTAGTGTGGAAAAAGTGTATACACTTGTCGTTCGAGCCACCGCCCGTGGCCACAAGACCCTCTTGCCACGGGCAAAATGCAATGGCCTTGACGGCGGCGCCGTGAGCCCAGCGCTGTTTGGCTGAGCCCAGCCGTAAGCGGTTGGCAATCAGAGGGTGACGGGACGGGAGGTCATCTTCCTCCTCGTCGGAGTCCTCAGGGAGCTCGAGATCTTCAGGGTTGAAGCTCGGGTCGGTGACGTCCACCATCCTGCCCTCTCTACCCACAATCATTGGGTCAGGCGCCGATTCTAGCACCTTCTCGGTGTCAAATAGACAGCACATGTTGTCATTGCCACCCGAGGCAAACATGTTACCCGATATGGACCAAGAAAGCCCACATATCTGCTGCAGATGGACGCTGATCATATGCACCCACCGGGCCTCTCCCTTCCAGTTGTCTCGTGCAACCTCCCAGTCTGCCGGCCACTCCACAATGTAGTAGTAGATATTCCCGGCTTCGTCTCCGACGAGGAGGTCCTCTGTATCAACCTGAACACCAGGGTTGTTGGGGTTTCTGGATGCCCGTCTTGTACACACTGGCTTCTAGCTGATGCATGCAATAGGGTACGGCCTAGGCAGCTGGATACGGGGCTTGCCTTCGCGAAGGGATATGAGGGAAAGGGCCTTGTTGGATCTTCCGTATGCCAGAATATCTTTGCCACCGTTGGTTGATGAGAATGCGATTGATGTGATCCAGCTCGCATCTCGAGGTCCCTCATCCAGGAGGCGAACTCCGGTGCCCTCTGACCAGCTATAGAGAAAGCCGCCGAGTCCCACAGCGAGGGTATGGGCGTTATAGGAGTATGCCAGAACCGAACAGTAGAAGTCGTCACGGAGGCGAGGGGCATCAAGAACTCTGTTATGTGAGTTAGTAGTCTATCTATCGTGTTCTCGGGGGTTCTCTGCATACTTGAAAGGAGAAACAGGCAATATCCTGGTGCTATGATCGACTAATGTTGAGCCTGCGGTATGTTAGTGCATTGGCAATTGCAGTGGTTGGTCCTTGAACCCGCAGGCTTAGCATATGATATAATCATTGATATATCATGGACTTACTGAGAGGTTTTGCATTATTTACCCACTGACTTCCGTTCCAATATGTCTTGTTTTGCGAGGGCTTGCCATTAGCTGCTGCCTTGTACCTTCCGGATACCGTTGGTCTGTTTAGCGGTTCAAAATCGAGAACACGCAAGGCGCGATCAATCTCTAGAGCGGCAGCCAGCCTTCCTTCATGCTTCTCAAGCTCCTCCTCCGGTTTGGGCCTGATGGTAGAAAATGTAGTAGTGAACAAGCGGGCAGTCGTCCCGCTCTGGGCGAGATGACCCCGGCCATCGTCAATGGCAAGGCTGACAACGCCAGTTGGGGAATCTGGGGCAGTGCCACTAACCGTCCAGACAGAGCCTTGGCTGACTTGACGGTTGTTTTGGACGTTGACATCGCTGCTAGCTGGGGTGATAGAGCCCAAGACAGTCCTAGCGCCTGTTCTGACTGTCGCTCGAGTTCCAGACGCAGAGATGGAGCGGTATTCATGCGCCATAGGGGCGGTACGACGGGGGATGAAGCAAAATGCATCAGGGGTGGCACGCTCGTGGCGGAGCAGCTTCTCGGTTGGCGACAGTTGTAGAAGACTCTTGGTGGTTTTGAACTTCTCAGATGTAGGAGTGGACTGGTCTCTGCTTGGTACGAAGCGATCAGCGTGTCGCGGAGAGGTTCTCAGAGAGGCTCGAGAGACAGTAGTGTTAGAGCTGCGACTGGACTTGAGTGCAGACTGATCCATTGAGAATGTGCCTAGAAGAGACGGGCGTGTGCGAGCGCGTGTTGAGGCCCGAGGCAAGGTTGCAGACTTCTTGAATGGTGGCGGCTTCGGCATCTCAGGAGGCTCTGAATCTGAGAACGTGTCGATCTCCTCACTGTCATCCTCAGAAAAGTTCATGTCATCATGGTCGTCGCTGTTAAGTGACCCGGAGCCATCGTATAAGTCTGACAAGCCAACCGAGATGAGGGAAGGCCTGGATACTGTAGCCAGCTGTTGGCTGCAAGTAGATGGTGTAAGATTAAATTCGGAGCCATATCCGGAATCACGCGGCGCTGAGTGGAAAGACCGAGGAACCAGCTGGTTAAGTGCTTCCGGATTACTGCATGAGCGGCGTGCTGGACACCGGGCCAGACGGCTTGGTTGTTCGAGTTTCATCGCCGGGCGTGTGCTTAGCGGTCGGATACGTTGGAGTTGACGCCAGCATGGATCGGCTGGCCTTGAAAAATTATGCAACGAGTGACAAAAGGCAGACGGTAGAAGAAGTCAAGAGATACAGCAAGAACAATACTTCAAGGTATGCTGCCTTGATATGATCGACTACCCTCGCCTGGATGATATAGTACCCGACTTGTCTGGATGGAGGTGCACCTGGATGTGACGAGTAGCTGATAAAGTGCTAACAAATACTGACAAGAACGTTTTCTAGGGGAAAACAGGGGCTATGGTAATAGGCTTGTTTGCAGGAAGGCGGAAAGGGAGGGAGCTTAATGGAATCCTTAAGAACAGGAACGACAATGCCAAAGGGTCCTATTGTTTGTCAATAGGGATAATGTACTGTCAATGGGAGATGCCTGTAAAGGCCGGGGCAAGTTGATGGAAATTGCAAGGCAAAGGAATCCAGAGGCCAGCACACAATGCTGTCTATTCCCATTGAAGCCTACTAGCTCGTCATGTTGGTGAAAAGGAAGGTACCGTGAATGGAATCTCGCCATACCTGCCTCCTGACTTGTGTGGGAACCTACAAACTCCAAAAGAGGCAGCTGCAGTCCGCGCGATGGATTGCAGCTCGAGTTTGTTCGGACAGGGAAAGCGCTTTCAAATTCTTTCATGCTGTTTATTACAAAAGCCATTAAAGTAAAGATATTGCTCCGTTTATCATTACTAGAAAGATAAGTAAGTGTAAGCAAGATAGCTGACTTTGGGAAATGAAACCTCTTGGTGGGTACGCTCAAGTTGGGTAGTATGTCAGCTTGGGGTGGTCAGGATGATTGACTCACAAGATTAAGGCCAAATTGGGATAGGCGAGGGGTATAAAGATGACCACAGTTCTCGGTCAACATGAATTAACGCCCTTCAATTGTTACCTCCAAGTCAGACTAAAGAAAGCGAGATCAAAGAGTCATAAAATACCGACCTTCAAAATGTATCCGAAACCGATTCTCAGTTTGACCACTTGCCAAATCAGACGCTACTGCGACGAGGACATCGACTGCCTCAGCCGTGCAGCAAACAACCCACAAATAGCCAAGTGGATGCGAAACACTTTTCCTTCGCCTTACACAACCGAAGACGCCAAGAAATGGATATCAGAACTCGCATCGCCTTACGACTTTGCCATTTGCACACCCGATGGTTCGACTTTGGTGGGTAGCGTTGGTTTGAAGAAGCAAAGTGATATCTACTATCGCACTATGGAGATCGGGTATTGGCTGGGAGAGGAACACTGGGGAAAAGGCATAGCATCTGAGGTTGTCAAAGCCTTTGCGGATTGGGCCTTCAAAGAGCATGAGAGTCTACTACGGCTCGAGGCTGAGGTGTTGGAGGGCAATTCAGGGAGCTGTCGGGTCTTGGAGAAGGCAGGGTTCAAGTTTGAGGGGAGGCATGAGATGGCAATCGAGAAGAATGGAATTGTGATGGCTGCTTTGACATATGGTAGAGTGAAGGACAGTATATAATAGCTGCTATTTGTGTTAGTTGTTTATCAATAAGAGAAAACTTAAAGGAGTGGAGATGTTGAATGTCGGTTGGTACTGGTAGTGTCTTTCAATATCAAGCCCCTCCCTCCTCCAAAGACCACCTTTGTCACGTGGACGACTGGGATATAGCTGGTATGTTGGCGGGGCGAGTTGAGTTGTGGATGAAGTCACTGCCAAATTGGATGTGCTTGCCGAGTCGATCGGACAGGACTGATTTCACGAATATAATTCATTCACCTGTTACTCGCTGTATTGTTGTTTCTGGGCAACCATCTTTACAAACCAGGCAGGGAAAATTCAGCTCGTTGGAAATTTACGACGTTGCCCAACATGGCGAGTGTACGTCTTCAATTCCCTGCTATTAAGCGCCTTCCTCCACGTGCCCTGGTCTGCCTCTTTCCCGGCAGGCCTAGAGACAAGCAAGCAAAAGCGGGGATTCGTTGATGACTGAAACTCCAAGATACGCGTCGACATCAGCACGGGATAAGTCGTACGAGCAAGCCTCGCACCGAGGAACAGAAGCTGCAGGAAATAGAAAAGATCAAGAAGTATCGTGATTTGGAGGATAAATTGAGGAAAGAGGCATGTATATCAAACAATCAACCATTACTCAATCTGGCACAGTCATATGTCTAACATGGGTATTTGGCGGACCATCTCAGATCGCGGCAAACAACACTGCTCCTGAAGTATTCGCGCTTACCTCTCGGCTGCTGCGACTCAACCCGGAGTACTATACAGTATGGAACGACCGCAGACGCTTGCTAATCTGTGGCTCATTGTCCGCGCCATCGGCTGGCTCGTCGCCCTCGAAGGCGTTGCCGACTTCTTCTCCGACAGACACTACCACACTGTCCTCCGCCGCCTCATCCTCCTCTTCGTCGACCACGACCCAGCCACACCAAGACCTCCAGAAGACTGGGTCGAGTGGTACAATAGTTGATGATGGAATCAAGGCCCGAGAAGATACAATAAGATCCGAGCTAGCCTTCACAATACCCCTGCTGATGGAGTTTCCAAAATGCTACTGGATCTGGAACTACCGGCTTTGGATCCTCGGAAAGGCTGTCGAGCTTTTGGACCGTGTGGTTTCTCGTGGAATCTGGACTGAGGAGCTTGGTCTCGTGGGCAAGATGTTGACGCGTGACCGCCGCAATTTTCATGCCTGGGGTTATCGGCGGCATGTTGTCGCACAGCTGGAAAGCGCCGCGCTCAGTCCAGACGGGAAGTCGGCGGAGAGCCTGGTCGCTTCCGAGTTTGAATACACGTCAAAGATGATCCGCGTTGACCTCTCCAACTTCTCGGCGTGGCACAACAGGAGCAAACTGATTCCACGACTGCTGGATGAGCGCCAAGCGGATGATGCTGCAAGAAGGAAATTTCTGGAAGATGGTATAATATATCTTCTCCTACGTCGCTCAAAGAATGGAACTAGTCGATACTGACAATGCATACTCAGAACTTGATCTCGTTCGAGAGGCACTGAACGTTGGCCCCGAAGACCAATCGTTGTGGTACTACCACCAATTTCTTATGCTCAATCTCTTCGACTCAGTCGATTCAAGCGCTATTGCGCCAAACTTGAAGATCCCGGAGCGAGTCGCATATGTAACTCGTGAGCTCGATGACATTAAGGATCTGCTCGAAGATTACGATGACATCAAGTGGCTGTACGAAGCGCTCCTCGAGTACACCATCGCCTTGGTAAAGCTGGAGAGCCGGAAGCTCAGTGAGAACGAGACTGAACAAGTCAGGAGCTGGCTTGTGAAGCTCCAAGAGCTTGATCCAACAAGAAAGGGGAGATGGGCAGACATGAGGAGCGAGCTTGGCCTATCATGAAATCCAAGCCAAAATGCGAAGATTTGGCACACAGAAACGAGCAAACATTACTTGTCGTTTCACAGCTAGAAACCTATCAAACTATGGCAGGGCTCTCCCTTTCGGAAGGGAAGTCTATGCCTTACATTTTGCCAGTATCTTGCCAGCATTGAGACCGACAAGGCCATCAAAATATGCGAGAAACGTGTCCAACGGCAGCATTTCCATTAGACCCAATGTTGGACTGGCGCTCCTCAGCACGCGGCCGCCAAACAGTGCTCTCACGTACAACGAATTATCGGTCTTCTTCCTCCAGAGTTCAAAGACGATCTCAGAACCCATACCGGGCCACAACATCTCATCGAGCTGGAGAACCGACAAGACCCTACTGATTGATCCATCATGCGCAACGTTGTGCCTCATAAGGACAGTGTCTTTCCCCTCGGCAGCCTCTCGCAAATTGGCGGCCAGCTCGGCAATCCAGACACCGATACTCGCCACACTAGCGTCAAGTGAGGCCGAAGAGCCGCGATATATATGAGCATACTCCCAGTGTCCGAAGCGGTAAACTCGATCTGCAAGTTCTTGCGTGACACAGCGTCCTTCATCCCCAATCTTGCACGGAAATGGCTTGGCGTGGCACTGCCGGGCAGACAGGTTATCGAAGTAATGGTCCAGGCTCTTGTGGAAACCGGCATCGTCGGCCGGTACACCTGAGATACCGTCGAGAGTTGCGTACAGGGGCGCCGCGGCTGTCAAATGGTCGGCCCAAGCTCGGTTGCTGGGCGACTGGATGGCGTTGAATGCGTTGGATGCCGATGGGCAGGGATACTGCGGCTCTAGGGAATCGATATTGGCTGCTTGGATAGTGACGCCCACCGGGTTCACAGTGGTGTCCTCCCCCCACGCTCCTGCGATTAAAGCCCCGGAAACTTGGCTCGTTATGACGTTTTGAGTGACCCTGTACCGAACTTTATCTCTCCAGCCATTACCCTCGGCCTTGTTGGGCAAAAAACCCAGGAGTTCGCCGTAGACTTCATAGACATCCTTTCCATGCTTCCAAGAGTCATCCAGGCCTCCTGCGGTTATTTGCGGGAACTGGCACGTTCCGATCCAACCCGACGGGACAAATGGATTTATGGAAGAGATGGTATTTTTCCAGTAAACCTTTGCGGGTGGAAATGAGTTGGGCTGGAAGGATTGGCCGTAGAAAAAGAGGCCCTGGTCGTCGCAATTCCAGTTGTATGGTTCAACCGGGAATGCATTCGACGCATAGGGTGTCCGCTTGTGGTGACGTTGAATCTACAGGTGCAATTAGTATAAGTGGGTAAAGTCGAAACAGGGCTGATATAGTGCAGAGGTACCTAACACTGGGGGCGGGTCACTTACAATCTCCACATACTGCAGCTCGAAATCCGTCGGAGGTTGCGCATAATCCTGCGCCCGCACATGAGGCATGTTGCACCAGTTGTAACCGTCATCTTGCCACTGGCCCGACGGGTCGAAGGTGAACTTGGGCACTCCGGTACCATCGACTACGGCCGTGAGGTTGTTGTACGCAGTCCGACCGGACGGGTACCAGCCTACGTCGACGCCGCCAACGATCACGCGCTGGGCGGTCGCCGAATGGCTCGCGGGCCCGGCGACGGTAACGGTCATGAAGAGCGACTTGGACCGCATCTTAGCGACGAGGAGGACGAAGAGCAGCACGCCGGTCGCTAATACAACCCGACTGCGCGTCCTGACGAGGCCGTGAGGGATAGCCATCCATCATATACTCGCTAGCCAATATCTTGGCCCTTAAAAATGTTCCTGCCTCTCAGGTGTCTTCACTCTGACCCGTGCTCAAAGACAAGGCTGTGAAAGGAGGACGGGTGTGTGCGGTGCGGACTCGATGTGGGGACGGATGGAGATTATGGGGTGCCATTTGTTTTCTCCCGCCAACTTTAGTTAGTCCTATCGAATGGCTAGCTTCCCGCTTACAGTACAGCAGACACGTGCTTGCATGGGAATTCCAATATGGCCATTCGCCAATTCATTCAATACTGTACTTTTGGATAGATTGTCAGACAAGGGCGACGTATTTCGGCACCAGCAGAATATCAATCTGGGTTTCCCCTGATGGTCAATGGCTTTTTGCTCTCTTTCTTCCATCTGCCTGTATCCGTTTATCTTGGACCTATTACATCATGCTGCAAGCCGCTTCGCTTAGGATAACTCTAGCTTGATTTCCATGCTAATCTCACCGGTGGTAAAAATGTCTCCTCTAGGCGCATTGTCAAATCTTGGCCGTGGATGGGAATATATGTATGCATGGCATAATGATAACTCGTAGCATTATACATGAGTCTATAAGAGGGCTCACCAAAGACAAAATGGCAGTACAAAAAACAATATTCTCGAATGAGAATTCCAACATGAATTGGTCTTGGAATATACAATGTAGAAAGATAATAGAAAGAAATCTCGGATGGAAATGGGGTTTGAAGCATAAGATGAAACCTGGGACTGTCACTTCTAGCTGTGTTTCGGCGGGCTCAACAAAAGGCTATGCCATAGCTGAGTCGAAAATGCTTTGAATATCCAAAAAGACTGACAATCGTGCCATTCCGCAGTATATAAGGGCTAGACAAATAGACGAACGCCCTTTACACAAAAACAATGGCAATTAAATGCGCGTAAACTTCTCTTCAAAAGGCCGTCATTATATACAACCCTGAGCGGGGGGTATGTACAAATACATCTCTCCTCAATAAGATGGCAAAACCCGTGGACATCTTACATACACAGAAGGTATATTAGAAGAAAAAGGAGAAAACCTCGCCCAACGCCAAATCCATGCAACAATAAAGATGATCACATTGGGTAAATTGTAAACAGCAACCCGGATTTGATAAAGGAAAACAAAAGACTTTGGCGTTTCTTGAAAAGGGTAAACAATTGTTCAAACCCGGGGGCAGTGATTAAATGACCTCATTGGCCTAGTCTTCACTTGAAGATGGCGATCAAAAGCACCAGAATGACAATCAAAGCAATGATGATTCCGAACTGCTTGGTCTCGCCAGCGTTCCTGCTGATCCTCCCGACCTGCCTCCTGGCGCGGTCCAAGCTGCTCTGGTGGCGGTCGACGACCCGCTCACTCTCGTCCAGCATGGCGACCTGACTATCGAGTTCGTCTCCGATCTGCATGCTCAGCTCGCGCTGCCGCGAGATGCTGGCCCCGAGCGCGTCGAGCTGCGCGTCCTGCTCCTCCATCACCCGCTGGTGGTATGCGTGCACCTGAACGTTGTCGAGGCCCTGCTCCTCAATCTGGTCGCGGAACGTCGGGCCCGAGTCCGGGTCGTCGCGGTACGGTTGGCCCAGCAGCCCGGAGCGCTGTGCCTCGAGGTCCTCGTCTTCGTTGCCCCTGCGGCCGCCTGCCGTCATCGGGTTGTCCGAGAACCGAACCTGTTTCGTCCTGGAGCCGCCCGCTGGTATGGATTCGGCGGCTGCAAAGTCGGAAGCGAGGGATGGGTCGTTGGGTGTACTGGGGGCCACGGACGAGAAGCCGTGAAACTGGGATGTGAGGTCATCAAGCTGTTTTTGGAGGGCGGGAAGGGAGTCTGCTATATCGAGGGCCTTGCTGTGAGGGTTGTTAGCAGAGAAAACAAAAAAAAAGGAAGTGTAAATTGAACCGATGGAAAATAGTTTCAGCAAACATACTCTTCGTCTCCTGCCTCTTCTAACCTCTTCTGTTCCTTCTCGAGCGTCTCCAACCCTTCACGGAATTGATCTAGCGACCGTGATATGTGACCATCCTGGCTGCCGGCGTCTACGTTGAGACTCTGTGCCCGTTTCCTCTCCAGGAGGGAGAGCTTGATGTGGTCGGCGAGCAGAAAGAGAGCGTTTGGGTTTGACATTTTGATTGACAGAGTGCAAATGTTGGGTATCACGACGGGGATTTGGCTCCAGGCCTGTTTCGCTCTGCGTGAAGGATTGATAAGAATCCCGAAATGGTCCACTTGGGTGGGCGGGGGGGAGAGCGTGTTAGGAAAGCAAATATTTTGTGACTACTAGACAGGTTGCTAGAAGCGAGCGATTATTTGGTCAGAGATTAGTACGAGATGATGGAGCACACGGATGTTGTTGACGGAAGATATGCCTGCGGGCGCATGTGCCGCATTACGTCGGCAACGAATTGATGCATGACAGAACATGGGGGATCCTGGGTAGGTACATGGAGACAGGCACCAGGGGGTTTCAGGGTTAGGGTTTGAACATTTGAATGAAAGTACCCAGCATAAGGAGGCACTTTAGATTCACACTTGACAGGCATCAAGGTACCTTACCTTAGTGCTTAGGTAGGTACATAAATAGGTAGTTCACAGGGACGTGGCTAAAGATAGACGCCGAAATTATTTTTGAATCGTACATAAACAATTAACGCCATTCGCGTGAACGCCTTTATCAAATAGGTCCTTTTTCATCATTATCGCCTCTTTCCATATGTACCGCCTTGCCTGGGTTGACTTCCGTATGCTCTCCTTCCTCCCGCTTTCTTGTCCTTGCTCATGCTTGCACCGAGTTGAATGTCCACTCTTGGTGGCGTTGCAAAGCCAAAGCTCTTGGCAACCTTTGCCAGGTCCAATTTGTTTATGTCAAAGACAGACCGCAGGCTGTGGCTCGCATAGGCATGCAGATATGACCTGAACCCATCCTTGGCGCTAGAGTTGAGGTAATAGTTCTTGCCGATAAGCTTCTCGAGTTGAGATTGCACGTTCTTGATGCTCTTGGTCGGGAAATCAAACTCGACCACAGGAACACGGGCCTGCTTGAGATAAGTCAAGAAGCCAACCTCGCTGGGCAACAAAAACATCAGGGAGCGACCCTTCTTGTTTGTGCCACGTGCTGTTCTTCCCACACGATGGATGTAGTCACGAGGGTCATCAGGCGGGTCGAATTGCACGATCCAGTCAACAGCAGGGATCTAAAAGTCAGGTTGGTCAGCGATGGTGGTTCATCAAGGGAGATGTCAAGAGGGCTGCTCAACAACTTACATCAAGACCACGAGCAGCAACATCTGTGCAGATCAAAGTTCCCCTTTCGGCGTTGCAGAATTCAAAGAAAGTGTTGGTTCGCTTCTGCTGTTTTTGCTTGCCGTGGAGGTCCAGAACTTGGCAGTCGATGTAGTTCAGCAGTTCAGCATAGTACTTGACCGAGTTGCAACTGCTGAAGAAGACGATAATCTTCTTCTTTTTCATCTTCTGCAGGAATGAAAAAAGTAGGATGAAGCGCTTGTCGGCTTCGCAGACAACGTAGCCCTGTTCCAGTCCCTCCACTGTGCTGTACTCCTTCTCCTCGTCCACGTTGAGATAAAGTGGTCCTGGGCGCAAAGACACCCTCGCGAGGTCCTCAACCTTGGTTGTCTGTGTAGCCGAGAAGAGCATTGATTGTCTTTCCTTTGGTAGAATCTTGATGATCTGCCTCATCTCATCTTCGAAACCAATTTCCAGAATACGATCCGCTTCGTCGATGACCAGGGATCGCAAATTCTTGAAGACAAATGGCGTGTTTTGCAAGTGATCGAGCAGCCGACCCGGCGTCGCGATGAGCAGGTTGACACCCTTTGAGAGCTTCTCTGCTTCAGCGCGACGGTTTGCGCCACCAATGACAATGCCATAAGTCTGCGAGTGGTGCTTCATCAAGTCGCGCGCAACACCAAAGATCTGCAGGGCAAGTTCGCGGGTGGGCGACACGACAATGACGCCGGTTCCGTTGCGAGGCTTGAACTTGAGCGAGCGAAGCATCTCGACGGCGGGTATCAGGAAGGCCAGCGTCTTGCCGGAGCCGGTCTTGGCCGCACCAAGGACGTCCTTGCCAGCCAACAGTGGAGGAATACCCCGCCTCTGGATCTCGGTCATTTTTGTAAAGCCCATCTCTTCAATGGCCTTCATCGTGTTTTCGGAGAGGTTCAGTTCGGAGAATGCCTGTGCCTCGGACTCGGCAGTTGTTGGCAAGGTCAGATCGCCGGGGATGTCGCCATTGTCGGCCTCTTTAGCCGGTGCGGCGATAGTGTCGTCGCCTTCGTCATCAGAGTCGGATTGATCGGCGGCATCGTCTGCGGCTTCATTCTCCTCTTCATCACTCCAACTGTTCTCGTCCTCCTCCTCCTCCGAATTATTGTCAACTTTGGGTTCGACATCCTCTTGCGGCTGTGCCTTCTTCAGCTTCTTTGACTTGACGATAACGTCAGCAGCAGCAGCCGAAGCTTTGGCACCGTTGACTTCTTTAAGCTTTCTCTTCTTGCTCGACCTGTCATCCATTTTATCGTTTGTTGGGGGATGTTATGGCTGAGGATTTTTGGTATACTGATTTAAGCACCAAGTTTCGGTTGCTTCGCGCCTTTGCTGGCAGAAGATGGGCAAATGCGGGCGGTCAAGAAAAAAAAATGTCGAGCGGGCCCGCGAAAGACCCTTGTTGCGGGGCCAAAATGTAGCTGATAACGCGATAAGGCAGCATGGTGGGTCGTCTGTGCAGGGAATAGTTTGATTCAGGGTAGGTAAGACCGGTTGAGCTAGTTTCGCCCTTTACCCTAGAGACTTCATCACCATCAGCTTTGACACATCATAAACAAGATGTTTTTCACCACGACTGAAATTGACTACGATCACAAGACACACCAAATATATGTGGTGGTAAATTTACCTCGTCAAACCGCTTAAGGGTAGTAGAATCAGACAAGTATTCGAATGCCAGCGTTACCTGCATACCCGAATATCCTCCCGTTTTGCCAAAAATAACCATTAGGTGGCCGAGAACTCCAAGATGGATGCTTCCCACTGTGGAGGGCAACAGCAGTAATCGCAACCAAAACAATTATTTCCCCAGCCGAGCATCTGCACTTCCCACTGCTTTGTCCTTTTCACACTCAATTTCTTCCTCCATCTCGTAAGCCCAGCCAGCACCTGGACCGTTCCCCGTGGACATTTCCCCGCATCCGGGGAAATGTCGATATTACTTACGGGCCACACACAATTTAAGCATAGAAACGGCTCATCACAGGGCCGCGAGGGTGTTCCGACTTCGGGACAAACAAGTAGCTCAACCATGCTGCTGGAAGTGGTGTTATTTCTGCAGGTCTGGAAACTGATATGCAGGATGCTATAAACGGGATGTCAAAACGGCCGACTGTTGCGTGGCTCTCTAGCATCGGCTGTGGTCAGACGTGAGAGCCCGTGGATAGTTGCCGGTACATCTCGCAGGCCCAGTAGCTTGTCCGCATTTCGTGCCGCTCTTTAATATATCGGGCTTGGTTCGCCTATTATGAGAGCCTGCCAGAGCAATACCTTGAGTCTGGGGTAGGTGGCTCTCATTCCACCTTACCCGGAGTCCCACACTTTTGACGTTGAAGGTCCAAGAAATGCTTATATGAGACGCTCTTGAGAATATAAAGCTATTTACTGCGTGACTGTATTTCCCAGGGCCCTCTGTACCCAACAGATATCCAGCACCTAGTTCTACACTATTATTCCAGACCACTCCATATTCATCCTTTCAAGCTGCTATCATGAAGCCTATCTACCTCCTCGCCGCCCTGGTAGGTCTGACAACGGCCCTCGGCACCCTCGACGTCCGCCAGACGCCATCTCGCCCGCGCCGCCCGGCCAGCCGCCCAGCACAAACCAGCGACAACTTCCGCATGCAGGCCCCACGCGTCCCATCGGGCGCACCAGCCGGCTTCACCACAAAGGTCGTGGAACCGACGCGCGAGCGGCCCCGAGCCGGCCTCACCCGGCTGCCAGATGAGTTCATCGACGGCCGTAGTTTCAGGGTCCGGCGCGACCGGTACGTTGCCGGGCGGGCCGCGCTGGCCGCGCTGGACAAGCGGCAGGAGGTCAAGGCGCTCGACTTCTACGAGTGTGAGAGCGTGAACCCGGCGCCGGCGTCGCGCGACTGCAACGTCATTATCGACCAGGTCTACGCGACCGCCCAGGATCTGCTCCTCGCCCGCAACAGCTGCGTCGTGTTTGACTACCAGACGTGCCGCGGCTTCTTCTGTTCGCTGTGCGGGAGCATCCGCGCCAGCACCGACTTTATAGGCAACCAGCTCCTCACCGCCGACACTCTCTGCGTCAGCCAGGGCAGGGCAGGGACCGTGGTCGGGACCGACCAGCCGCAGTGGGATGCGGGCTTCGTGAGGGCTGGGGCTAGCTTGCCCACGTATTCGGTGTGTACGTAGTGTTTTGCTATCAGTCCAAACCGGTTCATGGTTAGAGACTACGGTGACAGTGGCGGTGGCGGTGTTTGTGTGCATGCTTGTCCTTGGGCGTGTGAGTGCATTGTACCCAAGAAGTTCAATACCCCATTTGGGGGTAAATGGAGAAAAGATAGCTTATACCGGTGGAAATACACTGCTACTGTTCCACCAGACCTTCGTGACATGGACCACGTCCTCCTCTCTCTCTCTCTCTCTCTCTCTCTCTCTCTCTCTCTCTCTCTCTCACACACACACTCAATAGATGGGTACAAAGTTATAACTCTTGATGCGCACTCGCTGTAAATGATCCTATTTCAGATGAGGAAGTTTTTGTGGCTCCATATGTCCGACTGGAGCCCAGATGCGGCTATGAATATCACATAATATTTTGTTCCTGGGGTCGCTCATTGCTGGCATGTACCTAATGCCTGTTAATCCATACCAATGCAGAAAAAATCCTCTTTTAAGATACCGATTCCCAATCCCTAATTCGTTTGTTCCTTTTAGTCCCACAAACCCCTTGGTGACGACACGGCGGTTGCCCAGAATAGCGCTGATTTGTAAGTTTTAATAAAAGCAGAGCGTACACAAAAGCAGTCCCTACGCACGGCCATCAAAGGGCTGAGCAGGGTAGGTGAGAATGGGATAAAATGAGAGTAAAACAAATCAGCTACCAGGCAACACATCTGCCTTGGGTTTTTCTTCGTCGCCAATCAAAATGAAAAAAAAAGTTCCCGCTAGTTCATAGCTTCGGGTACTGGGTCCTCATGCTTGGCAGTGCTGCCCTTGCCCCTCCAGGTGCTGACGGCCTCGATGCCGGCACTCATCCTCTCGACCTGAGTTCCGTACGCGCGGGGCGTCAGCTTGATCAAGGTGTGCAGTGGGACGTGCATCCAAGGGCTGGCGCTCTGGTCCTTCTCGGTAAAGTAGGCGTAGATACACCTGAGAACGGCCTGGTGGGTGACAATGAGGATGTCCTCGGACCGCTCCAGCTCCATGATGATGGGCTCCAATCGAATGACCACGTCCCGGTACGATTCTCCACCGCGGTAACGATAGTTGTACTTGTCCTCGTCGCGAGCCTGGAAATCAGCGGGGTAAACGTTCTTGATTTCCTGGTAGGTCATGCCATCGCACACGCCGGCGTCAAGCTCATCGAGTGCCTTCCACTGGAGCTGGTTATAGTGTGGAGGTAGGTGGCGGGCTGTGGCGATGGTGCGGCGGAGAGTTGATGTCCAGACCGTTAAGGGACGGTCATTCTAACATGTTTGTCAGTCAGGTCCAAGCTGAAACGTTTTCAACTTCACCTGGAGTTGAATATGATACATACCCCGACAGACTGCCTCACTAGGTCTGGCAAGGCTTTGGCGTATTCCTCACCTCGAGGAGACAGCTCCGAGTCACCTCCGATGCGACCATCGAGATTGTACATAGACTCGCCATGCTAGAAGAAGATTGGTCAGTCACGTGATATGTTGTTTCCAATTGATGCCGGATACCGAACACCGAAATAGTAACGGCAGGTATAGATCGGTAGGTCGCGTGTCAGGCGAAGAGCAGCACGAGGAGATACAAGTAGCGTGGACGAGTAGTACTGGCAACTTACACGTGATAACCAGATAGACCGCGGCCGAATGTGAAGGTTCATGAGGAAATAAACAACCCGACTTTCGAGGTAGTCCTGGATGCGGTTAATGATGACCTGCTTTCCGACGTCCATGATCTTGAGATATGTCAAGTCTTCCTCGTCTTGGTCTTCGTCGATGGTCTTGTACACCTTTTTGTAGTTTTCAATGCGTTTTTGGAAGTCGGTAGCGGCCTGATCGGCGTCGATTCCCAGGTAGTCGGGACTTGTCGTCTTGACGTCCCGAATGTTGGCCAAGATGAGGTTCTCATCATCACACTTGCTTTCGACAAACATGACCTCAATACCCTCGGCCTCTATCAACTCACGAACCCACTTGCGACGATCCTTGGTGCTGTTTGTGGCATCGAGGATACCGACGATGCCACCACTACGGAACCAACTCAACATGTCGTTGATGGCGGCCTCAGCGGCCGCCCGGCGCTTCTTCTCACCATCCTCATTTTGCGTGTCGAAGAAGTCGGCCGGAGGGTGAGCAGCATCTTTGCGCCTGTAATTACCGACGTTAAACGTCTTTGCCTCGATAGAGAGCCAGCGAAGATATCGTTGAGCTGGCGATCATATGGCGGTGGGACCCACATTAGGAGGCCTTCGGGTTAGTCCGGGACAGCGAAAAAAAGGGGGGGCACGGGACACCCGAAAAAACGAGATTCGGGCGTGCGGAAGGGCAGACGAAGAAAAATAAATTGAATTGAGAGAGGTGGAAAATTCGGTTTAACCAGTCAAGGAGAAAAAGCAAGAGGGAAAAAAAAAAATAGTAAGATGTGGTGGGAGGGGGGGTTAGGGAAGAAGCAGAAAAAGCAAAGACAAAAAAAAAAAACAATAGACAAGAGAACCTCACCTTTTTGTGCTATGTACGACTTTCCTCTGGCTGGAAGGCCCACCATCACCACGCAAAGCCTGGTGTCCTCAGCGCGAACGCCAACTCCATTTCTTGAGGGAGCCATAACGGTGAAATATCTCTATTCCTCTCCGAAATTTTGTGTGCACTTGGAGGTTTGCCGGTTGAGTCGTGTTTTGGGGTGTCCAGAAAATGAGCTTGCTCTCGCTGTTCGTCGTAAAGGAGCTCAACTTTCCGCCCTTGCTATATGTGCGCCTTGATGTCGGTTCCTAGTTTCCAGTGGTGATCCGGTGAGTTGTTGGCCATTTAGTGAATGGATGTTGTTTTATCGTTGTTCTGAAATCCCGGAAACCGTCTGTCAGGAACGGTGCGTTCGGCAAAGAATTAAGCAGTTCCAGGGGACCAAAGGGGCTTTTCTTTGAGGGAAGGGAGGTCGCGTGAGTCGCGGTAGTAAGTTTGGCAGTTTGGAGCATGTGTGGGGTTTAAATTGAGAGCTGGGCTACGTGCACCAGGTTGCTTGCAGGCCAGACTAGCTGCAAAAAAAAGTCATCGTGACTTTCTGGTAGGCAGCAGGGGAGCCTGAGAACGTACCGCTATTTTTACTCAGTGCTAGTCCCTCTGCGTTTTCCGGAAGAGACGTCAGGTCACTTGATTGCATCCACACCAGGGAAGAATGGTATCCGTGGGTGTTAGGTGATTTTGGGTGGGTAAGATCAAGTCAGGTAGCGTAGGTATGTGAGGTAGGTAGGTAGAGTAGGTAGCTACCTACTCAAGGTAGGTCGGCAGGCAAAAAAGGCAAGGCAAAGTAAGACGTGTTCCTGAAAGATCGGATACTGCCGTAAAGAAAATCAAACGGGTGTCTCGAGATCTAAGGAATAATGCCCTGCATACCATTGGACAGGCGGGCGAGCTAAGTGCAACAGGAAAGCAGGGGTGTGTGGTTCTTACTTTGTCAATATTGTAGGTCCACCGGTTTCTTGACTGCAAAAACAAAGTGCAGAGAGTGACGATTTCAATTCTTCCCAATTTTGTTCCAGTAAAAGGCACGTGGAGACAGGGACTGGGACGGAGTGAGCAGAGAGTCGTGCTTGAGTCTTTGCAAGAAGAATTGAGTTGCCACTTCCCATCAAGTGACGGATGTAAATTTGAGTGGAGTCAAAGATGAAAATGTAATTGTGCTGGAGACTTTTTACGTATTTCGTCCTTGACTTACATAAAGGAAAGCGGCACCTCTGTCATCGTTGGATGACCTGCACATATATTTTTTCCCCTACCGTTATGCACATCATGGAAGTATCTGGAGATCTTCTGCTAAGGTAAGGGAGCCTAGACTACGACGAGAAAGGCTACCAGAGGTATGTAGGTTCATACCAGAATAGCCAAAGTTTTGTCGGTGAATAATACTATTACCCACAGACCACTTTGACATCATGGTTAGTTAGACAGTCAATCATTCCATGCATGTCAATGTATGTTGTACTACTTCCTACATAGTCACGCTCCAGCCAGCCTACAAAACACGGACCTTGGGTATTTTTGAACCTCCGTCATTGGGTCATTTCGACTGTGAGCAGGTTGGCATATTCCGATGTTTGGATTTTCAAAGTCGGACAGAAGAGATGACAGAGGAGAAAACAGGAGCGCTTGGACGAGCACAGAAGCTAGGTACCTTACCTTGCTTACCTAGGTTGTGGTACTGCCCTTGGTGCTTGACTAAGACAGGAAGCTACGTAGACCTGCTAGAGACCCCGCATTGCATCACTCTTCGTCCGAGTATTGCGGGCTCGGGCTGGCATGGCATCCGCATCCAACCCGAGACATTTGCGGGTCTCCTTCAGCCCGACTTTTCACCCTTTGTCCGCTCATCCCCACTGTTACCAACTGTAAGCTTGGGTAGCTAGGTATCTTAGGTAGGTACCAAGCTAGGGGAGCTGACATCACAAAAATAAGCGCAACAAAAAATTGAGTAATATTGGCAGCATATGATATCACGTGAAAAAAAAAAACAAAAAAAAAAAAAAAAAAAAAAAAAAACCTTGACTGTGCATGACTGGCGGTTTGTCCTGGTGCATCATTTACAAACTGATTCTTCGGTGTGTTTGTTTTTTGCATTTCCATTCAGCTTTCGTGACTCGGTCACAGTCAGAACAAATGACAATACCTTAGTTACAAGACTCCATTTTTGATTCTTAGGTGCCGTGCCTAGGCTACTCCGTAGCTAGACAGGTTTACTTCCGAACCACTGGGGCACATCAAGGGTTGCAATTTTAAACTATTGGATTGCCGCACCTCGGGGGAAGACGGGGCCTGTATGGTCAGCTGATACCAAATCAAAATTGATTGCCCATTTTGAGCTCTTTTTCACAACATCCATTCCCGCTCAACCTTTCAACCTTTTGAGAAGAGTTCAAAATCTCGCAGATCCTACTGGGTCTAGATCCCCCTCACCGCTCTTGGAATTCAGGGTCACGCGGGAGCCGTACAGCCGGCCCGCGTCGCAGGGGACGCTGCCCCCCCACGGATTGACCGCCTCAACCTAGGAGCCCAACCCGGCTTCAGGAACTCACATATCCGTGCGTTCGTGCGTTATCACGAGTACGGAGTACGGAGTATACCTGAGCGGAATTTTTTCTAGCCTAGAGAAATGCCAAGGCAACCAAAATTTTGTCTCGTGCAACGACGACTTTGGGGGGGGGGCCTTTTCAGGCAATGTCGGAACGTGGCTTGGCGGCTCGTCTCCTGGATTTCCGATGTGCGTCTCCTAGCGCAATTACGGCCGAAATGCCAAATAGGTAGAGCCTTTGACATGCACGTGGTTTTCAAGATACAGCTTCTCTCCTCGGAAAAGAGCTTGTCTGTACGCTTGGCTACCTATGAAAAGAAATCTGTCCCATCTGATGAGGCCCACGTGGCCTGCCAACAAGATATGAAGTTAGATTGCGCTTGCTTATGGAGTGATTTGAAAGATAACAGTTTACTTTTTTTTTGTAAGGAGGCAAGCGAACGTTGGGAGTCATACTTGATTGGGACGACCTATGTTGAAAGCATCTTGACAGGTTTAATGTTCAGGCCTGGGATTCGCTCGATCAAGGTCACTGACCAGCTCAACCTCGGAAACAACATCCTTCAACTAAAAAAAAGTGAAAGGACTGCCTGAGAACTCTTGCCTGGTGGCCCATATTGTGTGCGGAGGATGGACCAATGTGTCGGTTTGAATTCGAGGTCTTCTACGAGGCTGTTGCTGAAGACGTATAGTGTATTCATGGGAGCAGTTGTGCAGTCCTGGCTTGCCTGGTTAAGTACAACCCCAATGTAAAGGATTCCAGACCAGCAGATCAAGCAGGCATGGGTTAGAACCGATCAGCATAGGGCTGAACTAACCTGCATGTTATTCCCGGATATTTTGCCACCTTTCCCTTAAGCATCTGGCTCCATCACTAAGTGTTTTTGCATTACTTTCCTTGTCACGAAACCAAATTTCACACTTGTATATCCTGCCCAGCATGACTGACCCGCTCTACGGAGCTGTTTTGAAATACCAGAGTTTTAGAATTCTTCCTTGAAACATATGATGAATAAATAGAGAGTACCGAACAGCCTTACAAAAAGACCAAGGCTTATGGAGATAAGTGATATAAATTGTCAATTTCTCGACAAGGCTTATTAGTGACAGAGGAGGAATTCGCAAGGAAACGATTATTAGGAACAATCAAGTAAAAAATAACGAGGCGCAGGCCTGTATAGTGGAGAGTATTAGCCGCCATTGCCACAAACTAAAACCCAGGAATTGTTTAACGAATATCAGCATAGGCCTAGCCAAGGATCGAGGAGTAGACCATAGGCGATTCCCCACGTTCAAGCAAAGTGGAAATCATTTCTGCCTTGAGAACAGTACCGGCTATAGTGTTAACAGTACCTAGAGTTTTCAACCGGCAACGTGCCTGAGTGGTTAAAGGGTATGACTAGAATCATCACTTGATACCTTTCGGATCACCTGATACAGATATCATATGGCTTCGGCCTCACAGGTTCGAATCCTGTCGTTGTCGATTCCTTTTGACTTTTTGTCACATTGCACCTCTAGCTAGTAGTGGTGACCGGGATATACTTTCTACTGATTTTTTTCCCTTACCTAATTTTGTGCTCCTACGTCGATGTCTGATGTGAATGGGTATTATGTACAAATTTATTCGAATATTTCGGTTCATAATGCCAAGTATATGCATATTGCCCCAGTACTTATCATTGTGGTTCCGATTACCTTTGGGTTGCTTCCCGTAACCATCGCTGCGAAGCTGACACGCGCAAGAAAAAAGAAAAAGAAAAAGCCGCCCCGTCCACACATTTTCTCACGAGCACTAAGGTCACTGGGCGGCAATGTGAAAATAACTTCTCAGGTCAGATGGGTATTAAAATAAAAGATCCAAGATATGCTGACATATGACGTTAGACTTGTTGCAGCCTGGGCTTTTTCTTGAAATACAATCGATCTTGTTAAGAAGGCACTCAAAACGGCGGGCCAATTCAAGAAGACCTGCCACAGCCTAGCAGGGAAGTATCATAGGGTTGGCGAGAAGCCTGCTGTACGGAGTCCTGGATTCGGCGCCGGCTTTCATCCAAGATCTGTTTCCACAAAGATGTAGTGCTCGGGTTTTTCTGTGTGGCGGGTTGCCGATTATTTTGGAAGATTATGAGATATCAGCTGTCTTTGACAGGCTGATAAAAGGCTCCGAGTTCGACTTGCAATTCTCAGCCTGCTTTTTCATCGACAGCTTGCATGAGACCCAACAGCGTGGCTCTTCACTAACACATCATGCGCTGGCAAGAAAACGCTGCCTGCGTACCAAAACACTGGCTCATGGGTGTAGCTTCGACCATTCACGTTCCCACAGCAGTAAACATGAGAACTGTGGTGACATCCAGGTCTTAGTGGTAGACATACAGACCTGGGAATTAACATCACTTTCCATGAGTGACGTCCAGTAAGAGAGGAATGTTTTTGAAATGTGCTTTTTTCCCAAGTAATTATACACTATAGAAGCAAATGAAAAGGAGGGCGAAAAAAGAGGACAGGAAACCTTGATGCAACCATGCAATGTGACCAACCGATAGAAGAAAACAAAAGAATAGAAAACTCTTTGTACCCTGCCGACCCATCCTTGATGTAATTTCTTTTTCGAGCAGACGTCAGACGTAGATGCGAAAAATCTCAATGAATCAAAAACCCATGTATCGTCGGCGTTCATGGTCTTTTGGAAATGCCATTCAATGTTCAGTGAGAAGCAAGGCTGGGCCAACGTCAAGTCGCCCAAGACACTGGGAGCTTTTTCCAAAAAGAGAAGTAAAGAGAGACAGAGAAAAGAAAGAAGACGAAAAACCTAGCAAGTACCAAACGTAACTCCTTTAAACCATTCAAACCACATATATGGCATAGGAATTCCTCGTTCACATAGAACATGCAAAGAGGATTTTCTCTTATTGCCAGGAGTTGTGATGGCAAAGGTACAATCAAGCAGCTGACCTGTTCGAAAGCTGCAAGTAGAATTGCAATAGCTTCGAAGCACGCGGGCGTATGATGGTACGATGCAAGTGACGCAGTCTCAAGGAACCAGACCAAATCAAAAGTCGGGATACGAGCAAGACGTCACTCCCTTCAAATATTTTCCACAACCGGACGAGGAGGGGGAACTGGACTGTGCTTTTCGTCATGTCGGTACTCATGGGTGACATCTTGATCATGCATGCCAGACCTCAGCAAATAACAGCCGTACTCGCGCGTGATCCTGTGAGGCGGATGAATCCATGATTACGACTTTTTAAGTTGATCAATCATCAATCCAAGTCATGCGCGCGTGGCAATGTCCATGCATGTCACCGCCATTCGCAATATGCAGTCAACACGGCCTGGACGGATTTCGAGCTTTTGTTGGCGAAGTGACAAGCATCACAGACAACTCGGCATGACGCTGCTGAGCGACACTTCATTCGGGGCATATGTGCGGCTGGCCGCCCTGAGCCATAGGAGAAACCAAGAAACAAAAAAAAGAGGAAACGTGCCAGAAGATGTTATGGGCGGGACAGGGAAGTCATGAAGAGGATTAAGGGCGGCCAGAATCATCGGAATGTCGTGCAATATCATGTCGTGGGTAATGTGATCCAAGATAGGTGTTGTTGGTAATGGTTGCATCGTGGAGGCGAGCACGGCATCAAAATCCATGTCAGGCAGTCGGTGCATTCATGACGTGGCAAGTTACTCATATCGCGAGCATCATGGCATCAAGCACACAGTTGCAGTCGTCATGGCGAAGTGCATCTCAAAGGAGCACCTAAACTCCAGGGGGGCCGGTTTTCTTGTCAGCATCACCGGTCTGTTGCTGTTGTGCTTGGGCCATCGCTTGGAACCACATGGCAGCATACGCTTGGTAGCCACCGTCTGTGAGAAAAAGAGAGAAGTATGTTAGAATCAATACTGTGAATGAAAAAAAAGGAGGATGCCCATCAACAAGGGGAGAACAAAACGCTTACAGGCTGCATACGGGTCGGCTCCGGCAGCCCCTCCGGCCGGCTGACCCTGCACTGCAGGAGGTTGCTGACTCTGGGCTGCTGGTGCGCTGTGGTTAGATGCCTGTCCATAGTTCGGGTTATCATAATCGCGATGACGTCCACGTCCCCCATATCCACCACCACCACCACCACCGCCGCCGCCGCCACTGTTCTTCTGGCGGACTGCTTCGACTTTGTCTTCGATGGCCTGCTTCGCCCTTGCGATAGCGTCTAGGCTGCCGACAAGCCCAATTTCGCGTTCGGTTTCGTTCGGTCCAGATGACTGCGAAACGTTGATCTTGCAGCCGGTGCTGCTCTGCATCTCACGAATAGTCTCGCCACCTTTGCCGATAATCATGCCCACGGCTTCCGAGGGCACGTAAATGGAATCGTTCGTCTTATCAGGTCCGCCACCCATGTGGTCGCCGCGCTGGCCACGGCCAGGCGGTCCATCACCGTACTGCGGTCGTCCACCACCTCCACCACCAGGAGCACCCCCATTGCGGGTGTCGCTGTCCACAATCTCCATGATGAGGTTCTTGGCCCGTGTGGTAGTCTCCATGCTTCCTATCAGGTTGACCGGACGTAGGCCATTGACGCTCTTCTGCTCACCAACAATATTGATGTGACAGCCGCTTCGCTCTTGAAGATCACGTATCGTCTCACCACCACGCCCAATGATCAGGCCCACGGTTCTATCGGGGACCATAATCTGGATGCACTCCTCGCCTTCCTTGGGCTCGATCACGGCATTGCGATCTCTACCGCCCGCATTGTAGCCGCCACCGCCACCACCTCTATTGAGAGGTGCCATGCCACTGTCGTCAATGATGCGGTTGATAGCAGTCCTAGCCTCGGCACGCCTGAAAGCTGGCCCGGAAATCTTGCATTGGCGATGGTCGCCGTCGGTGGGGGCAGCAGGGAGGAATTGAACACGACACTGCGTATCATTTTCTATGCGGCGTAGGTTCTCGCCTCCTCGGCCAATGATGAGACCGACAAGACTTGCTTCGATTTGCATAATCTCTGAGTTGTCGTCGCCGCCGCCGCCGCCGCCAATTGGACTACGCTCGCGAGTGCCGTGGCCGCCACGAGGTGAGAAAGTGTTGTTCTGGCGACGACTGCGGGGAGAGAATGATCGCTCGCGGTCCCGACCGAAGCCTTGGTCACGTCCGCGGTCATCTCGTCTTTCCTCACGGTACGAGTTGTAGTTGTCGCGACCGTACCCTTGATCGCGTCTTGGTGAGCGTGAGCGTGATCGCGGATAGCCAGACGAGGGCCCACCACGATGATCGTTACCGTAGCCATTGGCTGGGCGCTCGTAGGGGGTAGCCCCATGATTCGAAGCATAACTCCGGGCCTTTGCGATGGCGTCCTGAAAGCTGTCGCCGGCAGCGCCGGGACCAGGTACGACGCCGGAGGAGTAGGGTGTCACCTTGGACAGGTCAACGCTACCGCTGGCAGAAGGTTGCGGGTAAGAGTAGGGATTCGGCGCTCCGTAGGGAGCAGGCGGCGGCGCGTTTGGGTACTGTTGAGGCGGAGGGTAGGCAGGTAGACCAGCTCCCGCACCAGGAGGAGGCTGGGGTGTTGCGGATTGCGCAGCGCCTTTTGAAGTTCAAGTTAATTAGTCTTGCGACCCTTATTGTGATGGCATGTAGCGCACATTGAAGCGACAGAGTAAATACGTACCAAGGCGCGCGAGGATTTCCTGCAGACTAGCCTGTTGGTCAGCCATCTTGGGTGTCTGGCTGGCTGGCGTAAAGGCGACTTTTTTTTTTGGAGATTTCCGGATGCGAGAGGGACAAGGCCGTCAAGGTCGGTCGGGAATTAAATACTAGAATTGATCGGGTAAAGAGTGCTCCTTTTGGCAGGAGAGGAAAGACAGTCGGTCAGCTTTTCAAAGTGAAATGCCGTATCAAATGACCGAAAGCGCTTTGAAGATGGTAGAGAGTGACTGTCGCACGAAGAAGCTCTGGTCTTGTTTTTCACATTGGTGGGTGTCGTGTCGGGATTTTGCGCTGATTGACAAGTGGAAGATGAGCAAATCCGGCAACGAGTTTGGTCTCAAAATGTGGGACGATCCGGAAGCGGACTAGCTTTAAGTACCCGACAGTCATCAGCATAATAGGTACTGTACAGACAGACGAGGTTTAACAACCTGCATGGGCTGACAAAGCAGGCACTGTGGCTGGCTCTTGTCTGTAACTTCAAATCCACGTGCAGTAAGCATAACATCCCTCCTTTATAACAGGGGTTGGTATTAAACTCTACTATCAGAACATTGTCTCCATTGTCTTTGAATAAATACCACGTGCTGTTGTTGTTCCGCATTTTTTTTCCTCTTGCATTTTGTATGTTTTACTTATTTCTTTTTATTAAGTTTTTGATACCTTTCGTTTTGCAGCCTCCGCTCTGTCTGTGATCTTGGTCGCCCACGATGGAGCATCCAACAAACAAGTAGCAACGTCCCTCATCTCCGGCTATAAAAGCCTTGCAAAAGCTATAAAACGCCTAAAAATAGCTCACGAGGTACAATTTCTCACTTTACTGTGCTGTCTGGACCTCGCTCAACTGGAAAATACTCGAGGCATCAGATCGCTGCATGTATACACAACATATGTAACACTTTGTATCCTAGACACCCGTATGAGGTATGAGGCAACAATGTGCTCTATGAGCAATCTTTCAAGCAGAAGAATTCAGGTGCTGAAATCTATAATTGCCCATGAGCCGCTAGTATGTCACCATTTCATTCACCATCAATTCCACCCCCTTGATTCATCATCACGATGGTTCTGTTGATGAATGAATAAGGTATGTACATAAAGCACCCAGGGAGCTATATCCAGCCGCCGTTTGTTACCGAAAATCTTTCTCCATCCTTGCGCTTTTGATCCGAGGATAACAGAAAGTTGCTGAGCCAAATCGGTCAGAGCGAGAAGAGGGCGAAGCAGCATCTGATCGGGGTCATGCCATGCATCAAACTACAAAAATGAGTACCTTGGATTTCTAAAACGGCAGATCAAAACCCAAGGCAAGGTACCTTTACCTTGCCTACAAATCCGTAATATATTGCAGTTTTCTTGGTGGGGCTCCGTGCGTTCTTGTTGCTTGCTCTTTCCTGTCCTGTCGTTTGCCTGGTGCAAATTCTCTAACTCTTCCCCTCCGCTTCCTTGGATCTCAGTTTCCCTTCAGAAATTTCTGTACCTCTCTCAAAATTCCCCAACCTGTTATTGTTTACACTCGAGTAACATCAACACTGATCTGTCCTTCTGCGCCCTTAGGTGCGTGATACTTGATGAACCTCTGATCAGTACCCGTCAACTGCATTTAATCACAGCTGTATCAAAGGGCCGTCAAAATGCCGGGAGATGATCCACAGTCTGAGTCTCTGGCTATCGATGGCCTTCAGTCAAACGAGCATCGTGACCTTCTCAACATCATCGACAGCCTCAGAGCCCAAGGCGTGAGCCAGTATGTCGACCTTCCTGAGATCATCGTTTGCGGCGATCAGTCGGCTGGCAAAAGCTCGGTCCTCGAGGCCATCTCAGGAATGTCTTTTCCTGCCAAAGACAACCTTTGCACCAGATTTGCAACCGAGCTGATTCTCCGCCGTAACGTGGACAAAGCCGTCAGTATCACCATCATCCCCAGTCCTGATCGATCGCAAGACGACAAGGAACGCTTCTCCAAGTTCTCCCGCGACTTGAACCAGCAGGCACTTGACAAGGTGGAAAACTTAGGTAATGTTGTCGACTCGGCCAAAAAGTGCATGGGCATTGAGAATGGAGGCCGAATCTTTGCCAAAGATGTCCTTCGCGTCGAACTATCAGGACCATCTCAGCCTCACCTCACTTTGGTTGACCTGCCGGGTCTCTTCAATGCCGGAAATAGTGAACAGTCCGAGGCGGATGCTTCTATGGTTCAAGACATTGTCTGCAATTACATGAAGCGAGAGAGAAGCATCATCGTTGCAGTCGTTTCTGCCAAAAGCGATTTTGCTCTGCAATCAGTTACCAAGTTTGCCCGCCAGGTTGACCCAAACGGTGAAAGGACCATTGGCGTCATCACCAAACCGGATACTCTCGATGCTGGTTCCGATTCTGAGTTCTCATACTTCAAATTGGCCGAGAACAAGGACGTCAAGTTCCGACTCGGCTGGCATGTCCTCAAGAACAGAGACTATAAGATGCGCTTCGCAACCTCTGACATGCGTGATCTTGCCGAGGAACAATTCTTTTCTTCTCGAATCTGGGCTTCAATGGATCGTTCCCAGCTAGGTGTGGCATCTCTGAGGCCTCGTCTCAGCAACATTCTCAAGGAGCACATTGTCCACCAACTGCCGAGTCTATTCAGGGACATCAGTTCTGGAATTGACGATGGCAACGCTCGCCTTTCCAGACTTGGACAGGCTCGATCTGATCCTGACCAGGAACAAAGCTATCTCACTAAAGTCAGTCAAGAATTCTATCGACTGTTACACTCGGCAGTCAACGGTACCTACACAGACAATGCCTTTTTCGGAAGTGCTACCGTGGAGGGAGACTACCCTCGGCGTTTACGAGCAGTCATCCAAAACATTCTCACAGAGTTTGCCGAAGATATGCGTCTGAACGGAGCGAGAGTGAAAATTCAAGAATTTATTTTTCTGGCACCCCAAGGCTCAATCTCTCGCGATGCTTTCATCAACGAGATTCGGCACTATCTGAAGCGAAACCGTGGACGTGAGCTCCCAGGAACCTTCAATCCTCTCATAATTGGAGACCTATTCAGAGAGCACAGTCGTCCCTGGCAAGCCATTGTCGAAAAATACGTCAGTTGCTCTCTTGCAGCTGTTCGTGATGTCATTGAGCAAGCCTTGGGAGCGGTCACGGTCGACAAGGTTGCAAATGGTATCCTTGATTTCGTCATTAACCCTACAATGGAGTCACTCGAGAAAACCCTGCAGGCGAGGGTTGTTGAGTTGCTGAAGCCATACACGGATGGCCATCCAATCACGTACAATCACTACTTCACCGAGGAGGTGCAGAAGCTTCAGCGGGCACGTCGCAAGAGGGAGTTGGAGGAGCTACTCAATTCCAAACGTATATCCAACCCCTTTGAAGCCCTTCCATCTGGGCCCGCGCAGACGGGAAGGAGCTTGTTCTCTAATACTGTCGGTCCTACCACCAAGCCATCCGAAAATCAAGACGACCTCGTTACCGTCAGTATCTCAGACGTGGTCAATACCTTCGTGGGCAAATCCGAAGCCAACATGGAGACGTTTGCAGCTGCAACTGCGTTGGAATATATGCTGGCCTATTACAAGGTATGACTTTCCCCTTGTGGTACTCCAATCCGCGTTTCTAACACGATGCTACCAACTTTACAGGTTGCACTCAAAGAAGTTGTCGACAACATTGGCGTTCTGGCAATCGAGGATTGTCTCATCCAGAAGTTGCCAGAGATATTTCATCCGGGAACCGTTCACTTATTGACCACGGATGAAATACACAAGATTGCCGCAGAGTCCCCCGAGGCTGCCGCTGAACGGGCTCGGGTGAATGAGAAACTCAGGATTCTCCACAAAGGACTTCGGGACCTCAAGAGAATTGACAGACGGCAATCAAAGACAGGCTCGCAGCTGTTTGAAAAGACTGAATGATATGTTGGACTTCGTCTGTGTATCTATGTTATCATGACCACAAAAGCAGTGGTCGTGATCACCTGCGAGGGAGGCTCATATTCATCAAGCTAGGCCGTTGCGTTTTTGTTTTTGTTGGCCAATGATGCCCATGTCCAACTATCCGAAAAGCTTCCTGGGGTAAATCTCCAGTGGAAGGCATGAGATTGCGAACTTGATCTTGTTTGGATGATTAACATATCGATTTTTAATCATCACTTCGCCAACGGAAGTTTATACACCATCTGCTGATGGCTCTTTGTATGTAAAAGGAAAGTTTGGAATGTCTTGCGCCAAGACGAAATTTCGAGGATTTGTTCATTGGACGGACCAACGTTGTTTTGCAAGGAGCATAGGGCAGAAAAATGCAAGATTTATTTATGACGTGTCTCTAATCAGAATGTGGGCTGTACACTTTGAGACCTAGCCAACTTGAATGTCCTCAACGAACCTCCACTCATGCTCGCTGCCGTTCTTGACCTGCCAGTCCTGCCACCTGGGCTTCTACCATGCAAACTGACCGCACCGGCAGATAGCTGTCGTGAATGGGTACTGCCCGCCCCTGAGCTCACAGGCGACCTGCCCCTCACATTCATCTTGCCCATCAGCGCCGTCATGGCTGACGCTCCAGTGACCAGCGGCGGCAGCTGCGGTTTGCCTCCGGAGATAGCCAGCCCGGTCTGCTGGTTCCGCCCCTGGTTGGTGGCCAACAACCTCGGCTCGGCCAGGAGGGCGCTGGCGTACGCCAGATCCGGGGAACAGACGAGCTGCACCGGAGAGCCAATCCTCGCCCGGCTCGGACTACGGCTGCGCGGTGGTGTATCTAGCGGGATTTCGTTATGAAGATTGTGGAGATGCGGCTGCTGCTTCGAGATGTGAACATGTGAGGGGATGACAGGAACGCGGGAAAGGCGGCGGATTGCACGCATATTGCGGTCCATAAAGGTTGACATGCGGTTGAGCGCGTTCCTGTTCTCGTAGCTCTCAAATGCTGATGCGCCGTCGGTAGGCGCCTGCGAGCGGGATTGATGCATAGAGTTGAGTGTTGGCGTCTGCATCAGCGGTGGGGTGGTTGCTGGGGTCGTGATTTGTTTCTGATGATGATGATGATGATGATGCTGCTGCTGCTGTGGCTGTGTATGGTGCGTGGCGCTTTTGATGTTGAGAGTATGGCGGACCTGGCTGATTATTTGGTCAAAGTCGACGGTCGGTTGGCCCCGGGGTTGGAACAGTTGCGTCGCCGCAGTAACCGACATTTCCTGCGTGAGCACAAAGAAGCTCCCGTCGCTGATGCGCTGGCGGACGAGATGCCAGCGGGTGCGGGCCGGGTTCTGTTCGATCTCGGGTTTGTAGACGGACAACTTGGAAAGTTTTTCGTAAAACATCTCTAGCCGCTTGGCCATCCTTTCGAGGACCTGCATCAGGAAAGTGGAGAGTGCCACGGCAGTCTCGGCTTCCGAGGTGGTGCCTTGCAGTGTCGACAAGGCTCCAAAGGCATCAAAACCGTGGCAGGCTTCACGACGGATGTCCTCGAGCAGGCTTACGTCCAGCTCAATGGCCTGTGTGGCGTAGCTGATGATGCCTTGTTCGTGGAACCTCGCCCCTTCGCTATCATTGATGAAGTGACCGATGGCAGATAGTTCCTTGCTTGTGGCTACGGCATCTTCCGAGGTTTTTGCTCGCGCAATGACTCCCAAGACGTCCGGCAGGCGTGGCATGGGTCCGGCGGAGGAGGAATTGGCGAGACTGAATGACAACTTGAGAACCAGCTCCTGAAACTTGGGACCAAAAAGTGCCGAAAAACCATTCTGCAGCAGGCGAGACTGGTACTTGTAGAACATACGCACACCTTTCATGCTGAAAAGGCTGCCTTGACTCCACACCATGGTTGGATCGATGGGGGAGTCCTGCTTCTCACCAACCATGATGTTCATCTCGAAGCTCTGAGCCACCAGAGTCTCCACGCTCGTCCGTAGATAGGCGGCCCAAAGGTCGTAAAGGCTCCCAATGTCGTCGTTGCCCTGAAATTCGGGCCTCGGGGTCAAGTGGCCGACGAAGTACTTGGTCAACAGGCTGCTGACCTCGGGATTGTTGGTATGACCAAGAGAATCAAATGATTTGGAGCAATCCACGCCGGCGTTTGACCTGATAATCAGGGTACCACCAGGGTGCATGGGACAAAAGTCTGTCACGTCGTATACAGACCCGTGTACACCAATCCACATCCTCTGTCCGGGGCGATGACCGGTATTGAGAGCAAGTTGCGAGAGAGGTATGGTAGGTTGGTCACAAGGCAGTGGCTTTGGAGTCATGAAAACATCAAGCATGAATCGACGCTCAGCAAAGGCTGTGTTCACAATGACGTCTGCGCTTTCCATGGTGGCCGTCCTGTGATAGTAGATGGCCTTTTTAATACCACTCATCACCGACTCGAATACGGAAACAGAGCCACAGACGTAGAGGTATCCGCCCAGGCCACCCCTGATGCAGTTGACACGGTTAGCTAGTGAGTTGTGTATTTCCAGAAACAAAGTTATAGGATCAAGACAGTCTGGGATTGAGACTGCTGATAGAAAAAGAGGTCAGTGGGAGAGGTTCGCTTACTGTTTCTTGCTCATAACCAAGTCGCACACGGTTGAGCCCTCCTCTATGATCAGGTCGTTGATATAACGCGGAGGCATTTTCTTCTCGACAAGGTCTCGAGCCTGAGGGTCGTAGGCCAGACCCCTGGAGTCGCGGGAGAACGCGAGGTGAACCTCCATCTGCCCATTGGCGACATACTGCCGGAGCTCGTTCTCGTAACAGAACTTCTCCCGCGATTGGATGCCCAAATAAAGAATGTTGCGCCCGACCGAGCCGCCTACCCTTGCCTGCCAGAAGCTTCTGAACGGTGCGATACCACTACCACCGGCGAAGAAGGCACAGGGGGCCGCACCGTCTAGAGGGAGCTGGAAAGCTATGGGCCTTGAAACCCCAACCAGCACGTCCTCGTCGATCGGGAGGAGCATTTCGTCGTGGGACGACACCATGGGGTTCAGGAAGCCACTGCTCACACCTGCCCGGGTTATGCGGTCGTTGTTGGCAAAGATTGAAGACAACAGATACTCGGAACGGGATATCGTCAGGTCGACCGTGCTGGGAAGAAGCTCGTCGGGGTAGTTGGAGATGGAGTAGGTTCTCGGGACTTCGACGGGCACCAGATCACCCAGCCATGCAAAGTCGCCCTGGAGGTCAAATGCCTGGTCCCAGACCAGCTCTGGGGTCTCGAGGACTGCTGCCTGCAAGAGGTCGCCCAGACTCCCCCTTACGGGCCATTCGTCAGTTGCTAGGACCTGTAATACTGTGGTCGATGATGCACGGAGCATTGCATGGACTTTCAAGACCAGCTCCTTTGTCAATGGCGCCAAATGACCACGTCTCAGAATGTCCTTGACAGTCAGCTCTGGCACCGCAGTAGACGTGGCCCGTGAAACCGATTTCAAATGGCCCAAGAACCTCGTCCATTTCTGGTTCAGCTCGACCGGGGCCTCCAGCAAGGTCTCGTCTAGTCCCAGAGCAGCGGCAACCTTTGCGCACTCTTCCCAGCTGTTGAGTGGCATAACAGCCAGCCTGTCGCCAGGCTGGAAAGTGATACCTGTGTTTTGTATATCCAAAGTCACGCCTGCTATGGTTCTATTCGGGTCATTGTCCACTGAGGCCCTGCTCAGAATTTTGGCCCGGTATCTGCACTCTTCAAATGTCCCGCGCATCTGATTGGGTTCAGGGATGTCGCCACGGTATGGCTCCAGTCTCTCTTTCATTGCCTCTGAAAACTGTTTGTGTGTCTCTTCCCTATTTGATGTCAGACATGGATAAGCAAAGGGGATGCACATGGTCAAGTTCAAAAGGTTCAAATTACCAAGGCTTGAGCCCATCTGCTGCTCCAGATGCGCCATTTGTCTCGCTTCGACCAGTTTTGGCTGCAACTTCCAAGATCCCATAGACCTTGTAGCGGTGCCTGATGTAAGCTGTTAGTATCCGCCTCTAGACATTTATGCTCATGGTAAAGCCGAGCAGTTAAAGATGATCCACTTACACCCCCATGAAGCCTCGTTCACCACAGTATGCCTCTACGATCCCGTCTAGCACGCCGATCAGCCGAGGGTCACCCGACTTCTCCACAAACTCGGGGACGCTGTAGTGGTATTCAACAGCAGCAATGAAGGCTCGCAGGTTCGCCGGCTGCCAAGCCCTCAGATGAACACCCTCGGCGCCCAGGAATGATCTGTATTTCTTGCGGCCAAGAAACGCGTCCATGAGCAAGTAGGGAGGGAATTGAAGCCCAGATGCCGCCGCGCAACGCTTGGAAAGAGGTTTGGAGAACTGTCCCCAGCGCACCCACTCCTCAGCAGAAACAAAGTTCTCTCCTGAGCTTGGGTTTGGGGATATCGAGTGAAAGGCGTTTGGCATCCTTTCAATTATCTCCTTGAGGCGGATGAGCTCGCGCAAGAGGCCCTCCACGTTTCGGCTCATAACATGTTCCTGACAGCTGGCGATAGCGTCCGGTCCGTGTTGGAAAGAGGCTGGATTACAAGTGTCGTTAGAATTCTGATGAAGCGAAGATGGCTAGAAGGGCAGAATCCCTCCCATGAAAAAGTCAGCTAAAAACTCACCAGACGTATCAGCACAGCCTTTGAGAAAGGCTATTTCCGTTCGCTCCCCAAACACTGGCCATCGCAAATCGATATTGTCGAACCTATCTCGGTAAGGATAGACCGATCGAGGATCTCGGAGCTTAATGTTGTATGAGGACTGATCCGGAAAGCTCAGATGCGGTATCGCCCTTCCTAATCTTTTTGAAACCTGAAAGTACGGGAGACCGATACTCCTCGGAATACCTTTAAGTTCCTCAACAACATCATCGCTCATTTCAACGACAGGCCGAGAAGATGCCACCGATATGTTGACGCCTTCGCTCCCATCATTGTTCTCCTCGTACCGATATATGGAGCAGAGCATCCCAAGGACCACACATGCGGCCCAGAGGGCATCGTCCGGGATGATGTCCTCAGTCGCCTCTATGACGGGCAGAGCCGCGACCGATTCCCTTACGCGGCCGCGGGCCACGCAACCAGGCATGCGCTCGCAGAGGTCGGACCATATTCGACCAGGTGACGCGGCGAGGGCTGCGGGCGACATATCGGGATCATGTGGTACGAAGCCATACTCTGCAGTGAGGAAGCCATCTCTCCAACCGCTCCTCGGGCCAACTTCTTCGGCGCGGATGATAACTTGTCGAGCCGGTGCGCCTAGAGCCACAGCCAGGAGGTCGTGGTCACTGGCGGTCAGGGTGTCGATGTGCTTGGTTGCATTGAGAACCGAGGGAGCCGGAATGTTGGAATAAAGAACATCGTTGATGGTTTTTCGTTCTCTAGATTTTCAACATGTGAGCCAAACCGACTCTGAGCACAAAGATAAATTCAGGGGGTTTGCGAACCTTAACCTCAGCCATTCCTCTGCATCGACACCTCGTGGGATCTATGAATAGAACATAAAATCTTGTCAGTTCGAACTCTATCGGGAGATCCTCTACACATGACTGGGCAGTAATGTTGTTCAGACGAACTCACGTCAAAAGCAGCGTGTAGGTCCCCAGGCTGACTGTAACCAGAGAAGGAACAGCCTCGGGGTCCGCGAAGCTGAGATCTGCCTCCTGACGCTCGCGCGCCGGGACATTTACCACCCAGTGATCCGGACACCGGACAAGATCGTTCAGACATGTTTGTATATGTTTAGTGGGTATCAAAACTAAAGAATTAGGTTGTCAAAAGACCGAGATAAAAAACAACAGCGAACTAAATAAATAGGGAGTGTACGTAGACCGTTCAACGGCTTATTTAGGGAATGGATAGTGTAGTAATGATCAAGAGAGTGAACCAAGAGAAAAAAAAAAACCAGAAACTTGACTAAAGCTTCGAGGCAACAACCAGGTTGCAGCTTGAGCCACACATCGCAAATGATAATCAAGTGTGATGGAACCTCGATTTGAGATGGGGAAAGTAGTTATTTACAGAATAAGCATAACATGGATAACCATAAGGGGGATTGGACTGTGGAGACAGTCGATTCTCCATGTTACCTCATTGTTCACTTGATGGAATGCCTAGAACACGCCCGATGCCATGAAACAACGGTCGGTCTAGAAAGTGGATGTTGATTTTGGCCAGAGGAGGAGAAAGTGGAAGTTTGAGGATCAGGCACGAAAAGAAAATCGCAGAGAAACGCGACACAGAAAAAAAAAAAAAAAAAAAAAAAAAAAAAACCAAGACGGGTGTGCCTCCTTGGCGTCGTTTGACAATTGACTGTGCTGTAGCACTCTGGCGTTGAGCCCCCTACTGGGCCCAGCAGTGTACCGCAGTAGCGAAATGATGCCTTGGCGACTTGGCGGAGTGTAAGTGGTAAAGAAGTGCCGATCAGGTTGTTGAGATTTGGGGGACGGAAGCTAGCATGGGCATGATTTTCATCCAATGTAAGCTCTCAACTGCCGCAGGATGGATTTCCCGGTTCTGTAATCGTCTTCCCCGGACATCAAATTGAGCAAAGCCACCGGTTACGAAAGGCAATCCCATGCTCTTTGGAAACGGATTGCATTGCAGTAGGCGGGATGGCTGACAATCGCAAACCACCACGTTGCAGCAAATAGAAACTCAACTCGGCTTGCCTTGGCTAGGTGCTTGCGCCGTAGGCCACACCACGATCGGGGGGTGGCTGCAGGCTGCAGCACTTTGGCAGAGTCCAGTTTCACAGTTTCAAATCCAGACGCGCCTGCAAAAGGGGACAAGACGCCGCCCGCAGTTGACCCTCTCCGACGTCGCAGACTGTCTAAGAAGCAATGGATCCTGATGACAAGCGGCGAGTAAACATCTCAGGTAGCGGCCAATTTGGAATAATCAATAACCCTATCAGAGAAGCATATTGTTAACGTAGGTCTGTAGGTGGATATGATACTCGAGAAATGGAAGGTGGTAAAAGAAGAAAAAAGACCGGAGAAGTTTTGGGTCTTGGCATGGAATGGACCACAAACTTGAAAGGTCGTGGAATTGAACTGACCTTATAAGCTTTAGTAATCCCTAGGTAAGGTAGGTATCTACCGGTACCTAAGGTAGGTACCTTATGAGGTATGTTGCTCCTACTGTCAGTATCAATGAGAAGGACCAAACATATCATCAGAGTTTAGTATTCCGACCCTCGCCAACGCTTCTCTTTGTATTCCATGTATGTACCTTAGGTAAGGTAGATACCTAATTTTAGGCTACCAACGCATATCACTCACGCTGTTTTCGATAAGAATCGCGATTTCCTTTGTTCAAATTTAGGACACCGTAGTTGAAAGTGCCTGACATGCTCGGGACGAACAGACTGTGGACGCCAAGGCAGGCAGGTACAGTAACCTTTTCAGGCTATGGTTCGTCGCGTCAACCCCATAATGCCCATCGCGGCGTTTATTTCCTCCAGCAATTAAAAGGTCAAGCGTTTTCTCGCGCGTATGTATAAAACTTTTTGGGCATCGAGTGTAAGAAGTAGCCGGAGTCCCGTCGATACGACAGTCAGTATATATTCCTCCGATAGGGGTTTGGTATATGGGTGTGGATGAGTTGTTAACGTTGGCTGTCATTTATAGAATTCGTGATTAGAATCGTAAATTCAATAAAGGATTTGAGCCCGAGTCTGTCGGGACGTTCGTTTCCTGATCCTTTGTTATATATAAAAAAAGTCCTTTGTTATATATATAAAAGTCTGATAATAATTTGAGGATAATCTGAGAATAATTTGAGGAGGCATGGGAGGGTAACATTCCAAGGAATCTGTCGCCTGGCTCCGTTGTTATACGTGGCGTTAATGGTGGTCGGCGCAAAAACCTTTCATCCGCATTCGACAGTTCAACAGCTCGAATCCAGGCAACTTCATTGTCGCTTTGTAATTGCAATCGAGAATCGAGCTTAACGGTGCAAATCAACCTTGTGAGGAAAGTGCAATCTTGAACGATTCCGAGTCCACAGCAACCCTGGCTGATTTGAGAATGTTTGTTTGGTGGGCCCGGGCAACTTATCCATCTGCCCAATGATAATCGTCTCCTGTGCCTGCCTAGCTTTTCCCGATTTCATATTTCACCCAGGTAGGTACCTACCTTGACCCATAACAGTTTGAAGTACGTGCTGCTGTACCTGAATGTCACCCAGCAAGCTAGGTACCCTCAAGTTACTGTGAGAAAATTCTCGCGAATCAATACAATCATCCAACGAAAGTTGGATATGAGTCCTCACCTGTCTCAGCCTGGTGAAACGACCTACCGTCTTTCCGTCCGGCCTTTGTTCACCCCTGCGGCTGTTTTGACCAGTCGAATCGCGCCTGATGGCGTCGCACTCGTGGCTGCAGCCAACTACCAACAGCGAACAGTCAATCAAACCGCCAATCACCAAGCAGCATGATTCTACTCCGAAATCCATGCCGCCATCGTTAATTAACGATAATGTCGACGTGACTGAGGCCGCGTTATCGCAGCCGAACGCGACAGAGCCCAAGCAACGAGTCAAAATGAAGCGTACTTCGGGGATCCAAGCTTCTAGGATTGGACACGCTTTTAAGACCAGCGCGGCCATGCGCTCTCTTAGTCACGGAATGCATCGTCCTCTTTTAGGCAAACAAGCGCATAGCATTTCTCTGAGCAATGTACGGCAAACTCATATTTCTCCGCCGCATAGACCCGCGACCCGGATCGCCAGTTATTTAACGGATGAGGACGAGGATGATGATGAGAACGGATCAAGGTCCACTTCGGCCAGCAGCTCTAATCTTGGCAAGCGAGATCGATACTGCGCCGATTACCAAGAAAGTGACATATCTCCCCCAAGCAGCAAAAGGATCAAAGGTCAGTACAAATAATACTTCAAACGAAAAGAATTTTGACTTTTTAGCCTATATTGTAATATCAAATCTTGTATCACATATACCTACCTTACTTACTTGGGTGCTGGAACTAAAATACAATACAATTGAACGGGAATTGGCAATAGTACCATAACCCAAAGATTTGAAGTTTTTACTTACGTTAATTCTATTATAGGAGTTTCTCCTTTAGTCAAATCTCTGCTAAATGCTACGCATGATAGGCCTTATACTATCTACCGAGGTAAGTTATGTAAAAGATATAAACGCCACTTTATTTTGTTTTCCCGCCCAAAAAGCCAACTGACTCTGGTACAAAAAGATCCTAGTGGAGGTGACAAACAGGCTCGCGGTGCTCTTATTCCCGAGGGCTATACTGCCAGTCTGGAAGCTGGAAAGTACATATGGCCGTGCCCGGTCCGAAGTTGTGGTGTCAAGACAGAAACACTTACAGCCCTGGGCGAACATTTTTCGGTGCGGGTCCTTGCTCGTTTTTTTCTCGTATACACAAACTGACTATTTCCCGGTGCTGACCACTTAATTGAATACAGACGTCTCATCACTCTACTACTTTCAACGATAACCGAGATGGTTCATTGTCAAAGCTTGGAACCTATGGCCGCCTTGGGGAAATGTTGCCTGGAATTGTCGTGGCACAAGTGCCACGGAAAACCAGCAAGAAAGACTGGATGCAAACAAACAATGGAGAAGCTTTGAAATCTAACAGACAACGGTCTATCGACAGTCCTGGATATGGAGCGTCAACTCCTTCTAAAGAAGATGGAAGACAACAGCACAATTCATCAAGCTTCAAACCAAGAAATCATGACAAGCTGGATGTCCAGTTTGAGGAACGGGAACAAAATTTGCAAGATGATTTCCAGCTCCGCAATTATTATCCCAGCCAGCGAAAATATGCAACTGCGTCAACATCACACGGCTCTACTCCGGCACAAATACGAAATAAAGCTGCTGTGACGAGGCAAAGGTCACCCGTGGATATAGTGGCGAAGTCAACTCGTAGATTGACCGAGACACCTATCCCAATTCCTACACCAGGTCGAAAGAATGCTCACAGAGCCGAGTCGCACGACTCGATGGAGATAGCGTCAACAATCATGGATGGTGAAGCGGATTCTTCTAACTTATCATCCGCCAACGCCGAATCGGCATGGGAGTTTTGTCTCAAATATACCAAAATCCACAAAAGCATACCGACCAACCTCTACGTTCCGGAATTTCTCCAAATGCCTTTCGTCCGCGAAATGCAGTGGAACGAACCGTGGTTGGAATACCATCCATGGACCGACTCTTCTCCGCGAGATATCACTTCATTGCTGATGCACAGGACTGGCGAGGTTTCCTCCAAGCCTTGTGAACGGTGCTCCAAGAAACTGGGACCATATTCCGGATGCATTACTATTCCACTAGGATTAAGTCCGGCCACGCAGAGCATGATTTATTCATGGTAGGTTGCTTAATCGCGAATCTCAAACTGCTTCAATACTACCAAAGGCCACAAACTGCCGTTGGTGTTCTGTGTTAACGCCCAAGCTCTTTCCATAGTTCTAATTGCCTATACCACGGCGGTAATGCGAGATGCTCGATTAAGGAACAGCTGAAAAGTGAGTTTCAACAACGATATCCGGACTTTAATCGAAAACAGGAAAACGCGCAGATGCAGACGCAGCTGGAAGAGGACAACAGGGACATCTCTCCAGAGTTGGCCGATCCGGACCCGCTTTCCTCGGCTTCACCCCAGGCTGCTGCTACTCGAACCAGAGGCCCCCCTGTGAACTATAACATAAAAAAGCTTTCAAAGAATTCGATGGGGGTTGATCGAAGCAAGCCCTCGAGAGCTAGGTCTCGGGAAGCCCCGGATCCCTTGAATCAAGATGATGAGGAGCACGAGGCTGCTTCCAAGCTGCGAACACCCAGGAATTCGGACTTTGGCATGACCGGAACAAACGGCCGCAAGGTATCTAATGTGCCTTTGCCAAGTCGCTCGCATCCAAAGGTTACAGGCGTTCCTAATGGAGTTCGTTCTACTCATTCAGCCATGACGACTGCGTCGGCTATTGATACCCCGGCGAAGGTGCCAAGGGTGGTTGATGAAAAGATGGAGACTTGGGAGGTTGGTCCAGGGTTTGTTCGCAACGAGGAATCTGACAGTAAGTCGCATTTATTTAGACGTTGTGGGACGCAATTATCTCATCTGACCAATATCTACGCAGAAATCGCCTTTTCAACGGCGTATTTGAACGGCCCAAACCCGGTTCATATTGCAGATGGGGTATCATGCCGTATTGAATTTTTAAAGGCTGGATGTTCAAAGACTTTCGATGCAGAGAATACGCTTCGAATCTGTTGGGTCAGCAGCGGAAAGGTAGAGGTGGAGCTGGATGGTAAGAAGTTCAGCGTGGGCGGGCCTGGAGGAATCATCAAAATAAGCAAGGGCTCAAAGGCAGTTGTGTTCAACACGCGCTATATCGATGCCTGTTTGCAGATCACCGCGATCGCGGTTGAAGATTAACCATGCGTAGCATTGAAATTATGTTTTTTGTAGGCTTTTGAATGGACTCGGACGCCTCAAACATGTATTATTGCTTCGATGACTTATTTACTAACAAAGTTGTATCCAGGGCGATGCCAAGTCGGATACAATTGACTTTTGTGGCTCAGTCTGGAGCTCCGAGATGCGGCGAGTGTAGCCCCGATTTTTGTCTGGGGTAGCTCCATAACACGCTACCGTAGATGGTGGGAAAACATTCGGCTCCACGAGGTCGAAGCTTCTACCTCTACCATAGGATTAGGCAGGTATCCATCCCGTCACGCCACTGGTCGAGTCAATTATTTTTAACTCGCTAAAAACATTCACAGTCATCCGACATCCCATGTCTGGTTTTCCGTAGAAGCAAAAGTTGCGAGAAACACATTCTTTCCAGCCACACTCTCGCCATTGCTTTATTTATTTCGCTGTAATTCCTGTTCTTACACAGATAATCTATTGCAAAAGGCAAACCAATCAAGATGCTTTCAACCATGAGGATTGCCTCGCGGCAGGTCGCCGGTAGGCGGATGGCTGCCCGCCCTCTTGCTGCTCTGCGCCCAGCTTCAACCTGGGCAAACGTCCAGATGGGCCCTCCAGTGAGTTAATCTTTTTTGCCTTGTTGGGATTTTTGTGGCCAGGAAAAAAAATACCGAAGCGACGTTGTTGCATTTTTTTTTGCTAACCAAGTGTTTGTCTGTTTGCCTTAGGATGTGAGTCGAGAACAATACCACGATCCCCCCGACCGAGCAGGATAGCGCGCGATGCGAAACATTTTTACTGATTGCAAAGCACGTTTGATTCGCCTACTATTAGGCTATTTTGGGTATGACAACACTCATTTTTGAAGCATTGCATTATCAACTTTTGCTGACTGATTTGTTATCATTGCTTAGGTATCACTGAAGCATTCAAAGCCGACAGCAACAACAAGAAGATCAACCTCGGTATGATTGCTTTCCAAACCCCCTTCCCCTCAGCCGCGTATCGATCAGAGCCATCTCGTACTGTGCGACGCCACGTTACGCCAGCAATTTCCCACCGCTCCGCACTGACACTACCAATTACCCGCTGCTACAGGTGTGGGTGCCTACCGCGATGACGCCGGCAAGCCCTACGTGCTGCCCTCGGTCAGGCAAGCCGAGGAGAAGGTTATTGCCGCTCGCATGAACAAGGAGTACGCCGGAATCACTGGTGTGCCCGAATTCACTTCAGCAGCTCTTACCCTCGCCTACGGCAAGGACTCTACCGCCCTCGACCGTACCGCCATCACCCAGTCCATCTCCGGCACTGGCGCTCTGCGCATCGGCGCTGAGTTCCTTTCCAAGTTCTACCCCGGCGCTAAGAACATCTACATCCCCACGCCATCATGGGCCAACCACGGCGCCGTCTTCACACAGGCCGGCCTGAAGGTTGAGAAGTACCGCTACTACAACAAGGACACCATCGGCCTCGACTTTGAGGGTCTGGTCGCCGACGTCAAGGCCGCACCCAAGGGCTCCATCTTCCTCTTCCACGCCTGCGCTCACAACCCCACCGGTGTCGACCCTACTCCGGAGCAGTGGCGCGAGATCGAGGCTGCCGTCAAGTCTGCCGGCCACTACGCCTTCTTCGACATGGCCTACCAGGGATTCGCTTCGGGTGACATCCACAAGGACGCTTTTGCGCTGCGTCACTTTGTCGCCCAGGGCCACAACGTCTGCCTGGCCCAGTCGTTTGCCAAGAACATGGGTCTCTACGGCGAGCGTGTCGGTGCCTTTTCCATCGTGTGCGAGTCGGCCGAGGAGAAGAAGCGCGTTGACTCCCAGATCAAGATCCTCGTGCGCCCCATGTACTCGAACCCCCCGATCCACGGTGCCAGGATCGCCGCTGAGATCCTCAACACCCCGGCCCTGTACGACCAGTGGCTGGCCGAGGTCAAGGGCATGGCTGACCGCATCATCACCATGAGGGCTCTGCTCAAGGAGAACCTCGAGAAGCTCGGCAGCAAGCACGACTGGTCCCACATCACCAGCCAGATTGGCATGTTCGCCTACACTGGTCTGACCCCCGAGCAGATGGAGCAGCTCGCCAAGAGCCACTCTGTCTACGCCACCAAGGACGGCCGTATCTCGGTTGCCGGCATCACCAGCGAGAACGTTGGCCGCCTCGCCGAGGCCATCTTCAAGATCAAGGGCTAAATTGTCAAAGGCGAGCAGGGTGCTAGGTGAAAAAAAAAGGATTTCTGTGAGGGTGGCTTTGCGTCGGCAAGTGTTTTTTCTGCAAGATAACCCGCAGGTGAGGAAAAGATCCGCCGGCTGTATTCTCTTTTTTGTTTCTGGGATTCTTCTGGATGTACATCAGAGCTTTCTTTCCATTCCAATCTACGTCAACGAACTGGATAGATCTCCTTGGGTTGCTCTAGAACATAGACGACAGCATCAAGCCAGGTGTATAACAGAAAAATCAAAACTGCTTTTGAAGACCATTGGTAAATTTGCTGATACAAGGAGCTGCCAGCTCAGGCACGATCTAACCTGTCGAGATCTCTCTTTACTTCATTGATCTGCCTCCCCATATCACGATACGTCTTTGCCAGATCCCGCATCGCCTTCTCTTTCTTCCCCATCTCCACCTCACCGCCTTCTTCGTATCCTTCTGCAACTCCATACTCTGCCAGCTCCGCCCTGCGCGCCCGACAAGCTTCGAAAACCCTGACCTTGGAGTCCCGCAGGTGCGCGGCGTACGCCTCTAGCGCCTCGCCTGCCTCGGGCGTGTAAACGTCTCGCCGCGCGCGGTACAGCGCCGCCTTGGCCTCGGCCTCGCCCTGGCGCGCCGACAGCGCCACCTCAGCGGCCCGGAGCTCCAGGCTGCGGGCCGACGCACCGTGCTTGGCCTCGAGGGTGCGCGCCAGGCTCCCCAGCACCTGCGCCTCAAGGTCGAGCAGTCTTTGCACGGCGGCGGCTGCGGCCAGCCGCTCGCTCGAGAGCTCCGCCTTTGCGGTCGCGAGCGCGGCGTGGCTGGCCGTGATGCCCGGTCCCAGGGTCGGCAGGTGCCGGTGGAGGTAGGATGGATTCGTCGTCGGATTGGTGTGGCGCGCCAGGCTCAGTGCTGCCTGGTGCAGGGACGCCGAGACGAGGTCGCCGAGCTGGGGCAGGAGGGATGGGAGATCGCAGAGCGGAGGGGAGGTTAGGAGGAGGGTCGGGTCGGCGAGGAGGGTTTCTACCTCGGCAGTCGGGCTGAGTAGGGGCGGTAGGAGGAAGAGCAGATCGAGTAGTGGCTCGGGTAGGTCCGAAGTTGTTGCGGTTCTCGAGGTGGTTGTCCGCCGGGCTGGAGCGGATGGTGGAGGCGGCGGTGTTGCTGTGGAGAGGGCATGGATGAGAAGGTGTTGTTTAGCTGTGTTGAGGCGGTGGGTTTTGAGTTTCTAACATATGGAGCAGTAGAATCGGTGCAGTGTTAACGAATGTCAATGTGAAACAAAAAAATAACCAACTGCCAAAGGAATCATGTGCCGTTCATACGGACCTGTCGAGTAGCTTCTCGTTCTTTATTAGATGGGTCGGTTTTGCTAGAGCCGTCGGGGTTGAGGATAGCTGTGGTCAGAGTATTATAGAGAGTCGCAAACTCGGGGTTCTCTTGGAGAACAGAATTCTCAACCGGGGGAAGCATGATTCCGTCTGTCTCAGTTTCTTGTCTTTTGATGAATGCGGAAAGCTCCAATCGCGTGTCACGGTGAATGAAGACTCGAACTGGACGATAATTCGCGGGGACTTTTTGGTTAGCGGGCGGGACCATGTCGCGAGGCCACGTGATAGGCCCCGCTTTTAGAAGCTTCATCTTTGGCTGGGCGTCTTTACCCCTGTCCGGCCGACTTCGAAAATTTGGCCGACACGGGAAACGAGCTCCATTCAGCTTCAAGTGAGAGAGCATCAACCTCTCAGCAGATTGTTAGGACAGCCTCAGAGCTGGCCTCATACACTGGTGCATCACTTTTAGACCGACTCACAGCCAGCCCCTCTTTCCTCTCAACCTCTAGTCTATCAGTCTTGCATCGAGTGGGGAAAAAAAGGGGAAATAAAAGGGAAGCCAAAACGAAACCAACACAATGCCACCCTCCCGCGCACTCGCCGGAGGCGTGGCCTTCCTCTCCTCGGCAGCTCGCGGATCCCGCGTCGCGACGTCTGTCCTGCGTCAATTCACAACAACGAGCGCACCGGAGTACAGGCAACCGAGCGGCCCCCAGACGCGCGAGCTGCCCATCCCGTCACCGTCGGCCCAGCACCTCGAGATCCCCGCGTACCCTTTTGGACCGCGGGCGACGTACAAGCAGTCCAACAAGGGTCTGTACGGGTCCGCGTCGATCCGGTTCGGCAACAACGTGTCGGAAAAGTACAACGTCAAGACGCGGCGCAAGTGGCGGCCCAACGTGCAGACGCGGCGGCTCTACTCGGAGTCGCTGGGCCAGATGATCAGGACCCGCGTCACGACCAGGGTGCTGCGGACCATCGACAAGGTCGGCGGCCTCGACAACTACCTGCTCGGCACAAAGACCCAGAGGCTCAAGGACCTGGGCCCCTGGGGCTGGAGGCTCAGGTGGCGCATCATGCAGACGCCAAAGGTCCAGGCCTTGTTTGCCCGCCAGCGCGAGGAGCTGGGCCTGCCGCCTCAGGGAGCCGTGGAGGAGGTCCTGCCCGAGGGGGAGACGGCCGAGAGCCTCATGAGGCAAACGGATGAGATGATTGGTCGCGAGGAGGAGTTTGAGATTGGCGAACAGGAGGCCGAGGCCAAGGTGGATGTTGTGCCAGATAACTTCATGGCCGAGAAGAAGAGGCCGAGCGGCGCAGAGGTGAAGAACCTGTAGGAAAAAAAGAAGGCAAGGGCCGTTTTGTTATGTCTTGAAGGCTCCGTGTATCATACTGTAAGGGTTTACGACTACTTAGAGCTCTGGGTGCGTCATAAAACGATTTGTAACATACGCTTGCTATGCAAGTTCGGGCTTTATAGTACTGAAGCTTTTTCTGTTCATTTTAAAAAAGCCTAAAAGCGCCTGTTAATGGTATACCTCCAAATCATCTCGAAATTCGCTCCCGTCTTTTTCTAATGAGCTGATGCTGCTTATACAGAAATGCCATGATTTTCTATATCTATAACAAACAACAACCAATGTGTCCCCATCCCGAGGTTCTTTTTTTTTTTTAAAACCTGAGGTCCCATCCAATGACGGGTCCAATCCTTGGCAACTCATCTGCGACGCTCTGTACGTCCTTGTCACCACGTCCGCTGAGGCAAATGACGACGTCCTCGTCCTTACCCATCGTCTTTGCCAGCTCGATGGCGCCGTATATTCCGTGCGCCGACTCTAGCGCCGGGATGATGCCCTCGAGCTGGCTGATGAGCCTAAAGGCCTCAAAGGCCTGCGCGTCCGTGGCGTTGACGAACTTGGCCCTCTCGCTGTCCTTCCAGTTTGCCAGCTCGGGACCCACACCGGGGTAGTCGAGACCGGCCGACACCGAGTGGGTGTCGGTGATCTGGCCGTGCTCGTCCTGCAGGACGTACGTCCTCACACCGTGAAGCACGCCCTTGCTGCCGGCCGAGAGTGTGGCGCTGTGCCTCAGTGTCTCAACGCCGTCGCCTGCCGCCTCGACGCCCAACAGCTTGACGCTCGGGTCGTTGCTGAAGGGGTAGAACATGCCGACGGCGTTGGAGCCGCCGCCGACGCACGCCACCACGGCATCGGGCAGCTTGCCCTTCAGCTTCATCATCTGCTCTTTTGTCTCGTTACCAATGACGGACTGGAACGTTCTCACAATGGTCGGGAACGGATGCGGTCCAATGGCCGAACCGATGATGTAGTGCGTCGTGTCGAGGTCGACAACCCAGGCCCTCATGGCCTCGTTCACAGCATCTCTGAGCGTCTTGGTGCCCGCCTCGACGGGGACGACCTTGGCGCCCAAAAGCCGCATGCGGAACACGTTCAGGGCCTGCCGGCGCACGTCCTCGGCGCCCATGTAGACGGTGCACTCCATGCCAAACTTGGCACACACCGTCGCCGTCGCGACACCGTGCTGGCCGGCGCCCGTCTCGGCAATAATGCGAGTCTTACCCAGCCTCCGCGCGAGGAGCAGCTGTCCCAGCGCATTGTTGATCTTGTGGCTGCCGGTGTGGTTCAGATCCTCCCGCTTCAGCCAGATCCGGGCGCCGCCGGCATGCTCCGTCAGCCTCTCGGCGAGGTGCAGCTGGCCCGGCCGGCCCATGTAAGGATAGTAGGACCTGTACTCCTCCCAGAACGCCGGGTCGTTGCTGATCTTGTTGAAGCCCTCCTCGAGCTCCGACAGGCAGTCCATGAGCGACTCGGGCACGTACTGGCCGCCAAACTCGCCGAATCGGTCGGGGATCTTGCCGTGCATGGCGGCGAGCTGAGCAACCAGGTCCGCGTCGTTCTCACCCTGGCCCACGCTGCTGCCCGAGATCTTGGCGCCCACCTCATCTCCCGTCTTGGCCTTCTCGCCATGATCCGCCGCAGGGGCAATCGTGACCTCGGCGACGTCGTCGGCCGAAGCCCGCCCGCACAGGTAGGCGCAGTACTCCCGCACTGCCTCCTCGCCCTTGCCGGGCTCGGCTTTGCCCAGCGTCGTGATGATCTGACTGCCGACTACGACACCGTCCGCCAGCCCGCCGACCGAGAGGAAGTGCTCCCGGGTCGAGACACCAAAGCCCACCGCCGCCGGCCTGTTTCCGCTGTACTTCTTTACCCGCGCCACCAACTCTGGTAGCGCTGTGTTGAGAGTTCCTGTTGCGCCCGTAACGCCCTGTCTTGAGACGACGTAGATGAAGGAGTCGGCGAGCTGGCAAAGGAGTCGCATGCGAGCGTCGGACGTTGCCGGTGCAATCAGGGGTACGTATGAGAGCCTGGTCATGATTCGGGTTCTTGTTAGTAAGAGGAGCATCAACATAACCGGGCGCGGAGAGTGCGGTTTTGGTCCTACCCGGCAACAGTGCAGAGCTTGCGGAAAGAGACAGCCTCCTCGGGTGGCAGATCGACAAGGATGAAGCCGTTGACACCAGCCTCCTTGCAGTCTTGCAACAGCTTTGCCTCGCCGTACGCCCGGAGTGGGTTGTAGTAGCCCATCATCATGACGGGTGCCTTCAGGCCCTGCTTTCTTGCGTCACGGACCATCTGGAGTACTGAGGAGAGGGTAACACGGTTCTTGAGTGCGACCTACGGGCATAATATCCACGTCAGTCTAGGAATCTCTTTTCCACCCCGCCAACCTTTGGATCAGCTTACAGTGTTGGCAGTCTGGATTGTTGGTCCGTCGGCAATGGGGTCAGTGAAGGGGACACCGAGCTCGATGACATCTGTGTGTTTGTTTTGTCAAACAGTCAGCATCTGGCTAGTAGACCACCCGTCATGGAAACTAAGACCCAATGGACTCACCGGCGCCGCCCTGCTCCATGGCCAACATGATACCGGGCGTGTCCTCGGCATTGGGGTAACCTGCGGTGACATATGTGACAAGCGCTGGCTATTTGCGCAACGCAATAGAGTGTCAGCAGCGCTCAATGGCATTTCTTGAAGCCATTGGCAACCCAAGTCAAAATAGTAGGAGATCCATAAGGCCTTAGACATACCCTGCCGCGGGCCTTGCACCGCTCAAAAGTCTGGTTGATGTGTTCCATGATGCCCCGCGCTCGTACAACTTTGCTCTCAATTGATTGTATTTGGGTAACTCGTAGAGGATCACACAAATGCCAGGTGAGCAAGAGACAAGAGATGTCGAGATCTCTACTATTTAATCTCACTTTTTTTTTGTTGGCCCGAGGTGCAGTCAACGTCTTGAGTCACACAAATTCCGTCCCTGTTCCTGGCGCTGCTGAACATTTCTTAGTCCGTCCGTTGCAACCGCTTTATTATGGGATGACCCCACCATTCTTCCACCGCACGCCACCAAGCCGATTCCGGAGCATGCAGATCCAGGGTCATTACTGTGTACAGTACATATTGCAGGTGGTTTTCATGGTAGGTACATCCTTGTCACTTCTGTTTCTATGATGAAATATGTACTATTTTTGATCAAAAAGTCATCAGTTTCCACTTGCTAGAGTATTTACTTTTTTTTTCCCCTTTATTGTTCATCAATACGTCTTACGCTGATCGTTGGTTGTTACAACCTTGAAATTGAGTCACAACTCGTTCTGTTATTTTCTTATTCAACTCATGGCAAATTTTACTCTAGCTACCGTCCAATCTTCAGCCTGAATAGGCGTATCCACAGTCAATTAAAAGTCCTAATTGGGCCTGATATGAACAGCGCTCATATGCAGGGAACACTTGGCTGCATTTCCTCACTCATCAAACATGTCCAGTGACTCCAGACTAAAACTAGCCAAACGGATTTTATTTATTGCTTGGCAGTGACACTTATTGTGCCAGGGGTATCAACGAGTAGGCCGAAAGAACGTAAAGAAGGAAACTAGTCTAGTTGACAAACTGGGCGTAAAGGTATCTCGTTCTGTAAAAAAAAAAAAAAAAAAAAAAAAAAAAAAAAAAAAAATGAATGAAAAAGCCAGATTGACTCAATCCACGCGTGACGTATAACAAAATGACTTTTAAGAAGATTAAGCTTTAGATCGGCTTGTGCAATCTGACGTTAAAAGATGGAAAACAAAATGCCAAGCAGAAGCTTTATACCCATCTACCCAAACTCCACAGAAACCAGCCCGAATCCAGGCACAGCCTGGCTAAAACAGACTTGTCGCCTGTACGCAGAAAAAAAAGACAACATCAAGACAGAGGAGAAAAAGGAATACACCTCACATAAAGTTGCGTTCCTTCTCTGCGGCATAGTGTGTGACGTCGGGTGACCTAGCATGGCCATAGGCCCCATTGCTGACATCGTTCGAATACGCCGGATGCGTTTGTTGCCCTTGTCCTTGCGCTTCGTAGTCCGGCGCTTGGGACTTTTCGCTGTAGCCTGCCTTATCTCCGTAGGCGCCAGACTCCCAATCATCGTTAGGCCTATATGCCCTCCTCTGAGTAGCCGAGAGGGGGGAGTCGCCTGTCATCCTCGGGCTCGCTGGTTCCAACTGGCCCTTGTAGCCGCCGCCCTCCCCACGCGTCTTCGTCGGCCCAGTGATGTTGAGCAGCGCACGAATGACGCCAACAAGGACCACGATGACATAGAGGAGAAGCAGACCAGCCGAAACTAGTGCGTCTTGAATGATTCCGTTCTCCAGATACCGAATGACCTTGTAGATGGCATCCGTTATCTCATCGGTGGTGACTGTGCTTGGGCTTGACAAGAAGGACTTCATCTCGCTATCTCCATCGATACTCTTCTCCGCGCCTGCAGAGAAAGTGTCGTTGGGGAATAAGGGGAAGGACACCTTGGCGTGCTCATGGACCCAGGTGATACCCTTCTCGACAGCTTCGATCTTGAGCCCAATGATGCAGCGGACAACATTCTTAATGGTGTCGTGCAACACAGTACCCGAAAATACAGAGTCGAGACGCTTGTTCATTTCGGTGGTGAAGACGTTGAGTGTGTTGTTGACGGCCGAGGTGGCGGTCTTGACGACGCCGAAGACATCCTGATTGATTTCGTCCGTGTACTTGATAATCACACCGTTGCTGTCGGTAGCCCACTTGGTTGACACACTTTCCAATGTTCGTACTACGTCGCCTGCGAAGTCTCCAACTCTGTCGACCAGTGCAGGTGCCTCTTTCTTCACCGTCTGCAGGATGATCCATTGGCAGAAGCACGAGAACAGGCCAGCGATTGCAAGAGCGAGAACGAAGAGCGCCGGTAGAGAGGTAGCGTATGCCCAAGCCCATCGTACAAGGTATTCGCGATTTGTTCCATGAAACTTTTTTCCGAGCCAGATTCCGAAGCGGGACGAGCTGGGCCGTGATGCCTGGTAGATGACATCCATGGCATCATAGTTGCGGTTCGTCATCTGCCTCGAAAGCTCCTTCTGCTCACGGTACCGCCGGATCTCCAACCAGGCCATCGGAATGCATACCAGAAGAGCAAGGATGGGAATGACAACCAGGAAGGCAATCTTGGCCGTGTTGGCAATGGTGTAGAGGCCATCGAAAAAATCGCTGATAGCCGAGTTGTCTGAGCAGAACGTGAGGGCCTGCTTTTGGGCAAGTGGAAAAAGGTCTGTGGGCAAAGCCCACTTCTCCGAACTCTGGTTGAGCTCCTTGCGGGCCAGGTCAAAGGGAATTGCGAGGGCTTCCTTTGCGAACTTCTGAACATCGTCAAAGTCTGGTGTCTTGTTCTTCATGTCTTTCAGAGTCTTGACAAAGTCCTCACTATCAACTTTGATATCCTCCAAGTCATTGACCTTGGAAGAGATGTCGAGTTTGGGAATGTTAACCCCACTGCTACCGCTGCCGCCAAATATACTGCCGATGTTGGTACCCGCGTTGATCTTGTCGAGTACGTCGTTGACAGTGTTCTGGAAGCTGTCGACCTCAGACTTGAGCCCGTCTGTGATCTTCTTTATTGCGTCATTCATGACTTTGGTTGCGCCCTCGGCCGCACCGATGCCAATGTCGAAAGAGCCCTGGATGAAGGCTGCGATGAGGCAGACATAAGTACCGACGTAAAAGTTGATCACAAAGTAGATAATTTGCTCCACCGCTGTGATAATAAGCATGAGTACCTGCACCATGCCACTGATTGCACTGGAGATGCTCTCGGTGGCGACTTTGTTGACGCCAACAGACAGATAGTGTGGCATGGAAGCCATGGTACTTCCGATGTCCTCCACTTTTGTACATGAGGATAACGCCTTGGCCTTTGCCTCACCGATGTTGTCGACCAGTCCGGCAATGAGGATGATGACTCGTACCAGGACGAGGAGAAGTAGGATCGTCCACTTGTTCATCCATATCTGGGATAGCCTCGCCTTGAGTCCAAGAAAAGGAGCAGGTTGTCCACCCGTCCGGACGGAAGGCAACTGGCGTGCCTCGTTGTTAACATCTTGGTCCCGGGGGTCAACTGGTCTGCTCCGCAGGCTCAAAGGTAGCTTTGGGAATGCCATGATGACAGTTTGCGTAATTAAGGGAATGTCTTGGTGTTGTAATTGCAGCTTTTGTTGAGTGTTGATATTAGTGGTTTGTTCAGGAATAAAATGAAAATAAAGAGACAAAAAATGAAAGAAATTTCTAGAGGTTTGGTGTCTTGGGTGTCGTGAGACTTGGGTGAATTATTAGAGAAGAGAGATTCCTGGGCAGGCTAGCCAGTGGTGTAAATGAGGCAAAAGATGGAGAGGAACAAAGAAAACTGATCACTCCGGGTGAACAAAAGAAATCCAAGGTCACAATGATAGATTTGGTGAGCAACCAGCCATGACTCTCTAGTGAGAGGCAGCAAATCACAAGCGTCAAATCCGGTGATTCTAAAGGAAAAGAGTAAAAGTCAAGAACAATGGAGTGAACAATAGGATGTTTATGAATGTATGGTGAATGGGTGCAACTTGCACTGAATGCCACTCAATAGGGCTCAATAGATAACATGATTGGCTGAGACTGAGTGGGGCATTACCAGAAGCGGGTTTGGGTGAATGTTGACGATGTGAGTGGTGGGTGGATAAAGGTCGACTGACTTACACCAAGCAAAAGGCCCAAGACAAGACCAGGGGTGAGAAAAGACAGACAGCCCAGTTGACAGACCACAAAACGATTGCGCAGGGGCTAAGGCTGATGCCAAAATAGCAACTCGCTTTGTTTCGTCGACAGCGACTGCCAGAAGCCTGGGCGAACTGTACTTTTTTCTTTGTCGCGCGGTTCGTTGATGCGGTTCAAATTGGTATCGTTGCCAGCGGCTCTAAGCGCCCACGTACAGAGCGCCTCGTCCAATGGATTGTCCTCGCGGGCGCAGATTCACCCTGGCCCCGAAACAGCGGCAACAAAGAGCCACTTTATCTTGGGGTTCTGCTCTCTGCTCGGCTGATCGTTCAGAGAGGGCTGAGCAGGAATGCCAAGCCAAGTATAAAGAACTGGTAGGTTATTGCAGTGCTCCTGTTTGTTTCTCGTTTCGAGCTTGCTCAATTATCGTGACCGTGCGGGTGGCCTCCAAGAGGCGGACGGTTGCACAGTACCAAGCGGCGACGGGCTTGACTGATATAGGACGCCGTGTTCGATGGCCTTTTTCACTTATCATTAAGCAAGGGGACACCTCGGAGCGGATTGGTTAGAAGGTGTCCATTTTTCCAGCATCAAAAGTCGCCATCCGGAGGCGGATGGCGCGCTGGAGGCTGGCATTTTAACATTGTGGACGGCTGGCATCGGTGCCCGGTTTTGCGTATAGAATGCAAATTACATCATTGTGAAGGGTCAGCTTGTTGCGCTATTCGGCGACAAGCTAATGGGGGCAATAGGCTAATGCTCGGAGGGTACCTGAGTGGCTGCTGCAGAAAGGCCTCAGGGACCCTTGGCTCCACCCCGCCATCTTGGTTCAATCTGGGCCATGCCTATCTTGTGTCTTGTTGTCGCTTGCGTTCTGCAGGTCCGGGTTGCCGGGTTGTGATGCGGCGGGCGGCAGTACATAGTCAGACGCAGTCAAGGCAGTATGACTGGAGAAGCTTCGGATATGCTGAAAAGATCGTCCACTTGGCAGACTTTGGGCGCTTCCCTGAGTTGTACCAAGCCCCGGCACAACATGTGTCATCCAATCGTTCATTGATGACAAGGATGTGCCTTGCGGCACAATGGACCCTGAGTTGTGGGGCAGACAGCATCTGGCGAGATAAATTCACGAATCTTTCCGCTTGCCAAGACTTTTGCCACTCGCGTCGCTGTCGCCTTCCCTTTTTTCTAAAAAAACCGGTTTGTGCAGAGGCGACAATGTAACAACAGTCAGTCACCTACCACACACGAAATATTTCTGAGAGTACAGTAGTCAGAATTGAGGCCTCGTTCGTTGCCCAAGGGAAACAGAAAATGCGTTGGCTGCCAAGAAGCGATATCAATCAGCTGATTGCGCTATTACGCTAAAGCTCAACGTAGCCTTTACGCTTGGACTATTGTATTGAAGTCCTAAGTCGCGTGGGAAAGCTAAGTTCAACCCTGTGTGTATTGGACCTTTTACAGGGCCGAAGAACACCGTTCATCTACGGTAGGTACTGTAAAGTAAGGCAGGCCTCGAGCTTCTAGACTAGACTAGTCTACGTGTGGCTCAAGCTCTTTCATCTGATACTGGGTCTGGGGTCAGTATAAGAATTGGGTTTGATCGATGTTTTCCGATTCATGTGGTAATTAATATCCATGCTTTTGTCGATCAGGCACATGTATAATGACCAGCGGCTGTTGGTTAGCTATGAGTCATGCTGATTGCCTCTTATATCTGATATCTAGGGACCGTACCTTATATACCTAACCGTCGTTGATGTCTTTATACTCCAAGATATCACACAACGTAACCAAATTAGCAGGTGATGTTTTGAGGCTGAAGAGGTTGTTATGACATTGCCCAAGTTCGTCATCATTTACACTTGGGTTTGCTATAGCTTGCTCCATATACCTTCGGGTAGGTACGTTTTGCCGGTCACTTAACCTCTATCCACTATTAGTTCTAGACTAGTAGCAGGAACGTTGCAGTAAAAAATCATAAACTCTTCCTTGCCGAGTCACCTGCCTTCCCGACCCACTCTGACTCCAGGTACTGTAGATAAGGTAGGTACCTACCTACCTAGGTACCTTACGTGCCGAATAGTAGCGGAGCGGTGAAAATTAAGTTTCTCGTCGCCAAGTTAAACTTGATGCATCAAGACCTTAGCTCCCAAAGCCCCGCAAAGCACCTGCAGTGTTACATCGTCTTGAACAACATTGAGATGCCGTCAATACAGGTCCCTTTCGCCAACAGGATCCCCGAGCCTTCATCCATCAACAGCATTCTTCGCCAACATTCTCGCAAAAGAATCTTCGTTCACCCTTTAAAATGGACAAATCAACACCTCGATCTTCTTAGAATTATTTTTGTCGATACTCTCAAAGGAGAAGAGGATTTGGCTCTTGATCAAGCACCATGTTTGCCGTGCAGCGTCTAGAGGCCACAGAGCTGCAAAACACGGATCTCATTTAAGGAGTTCGAGATGATTGATGATCCAGACAAGTCTCGAGTCGTCGACCCCGTACCCTGCAAAGGACTTTTCAATCAGACTCGAGACAGAACCCTGATACGTGCACTTCGAAAGAACTGCGTGAAAAGGTTCGATTTTGGCTCTGCGATCTACCGTGCAGATGGATCAGCATCAGCAAGGCAAGGCATATGAGTACATAATTTTCTTGATAGACATCAACTAATCAGTCTAGTGCTTTTTATTTCAGGGCACCACTCAAGCTCTACTTTGACGGGCGTGTGGTCAGCCTCCTGGGTAGGTGTACGTCTGTTTCCTTGAGTAGGATCTCCGAGGAAAGTCTTGAAGATCCAACCCTTGGAACCTGCACCAAAATCCAGGGTGTATTCAGGTCGAGCAAGCCTCAAAGTTACGACGGGGAGATTTCAGATTCGACATGCAGTTCAGATATTGGATGTCTGGGGCAGATGAACATCCATGTGGCTTTCTTGGACTTAGACTGCCTCCGTTTTGACCGGTCCCGGCTCCATAGACCACCGCCACATAGAGATGACCCCCCTCGCTAGGAAAGATGGAGAAAGCTTTTCCAGCAATATCTGCCCCGTGACCCTTTAAAAGACCCATATATCGCAGCTGTACTCATCGCACTTGGACAGGAGGCCTGTAGTCGCCTGGGTCACTCTATCTCGCAGTTCTCAGTGTTTGTGATTGCGTACAAACTAGGGAAAGAGGACGGCAAGTATTGTCACTTGTTTTCGGCAGACGTTTCGGCCGAGTTTCTCGACAAATTTACTCGACCGAACAAGTCGCCGGTCGACTGTTCTATGGAGATTCAGTGCAATCGAATCAGCATGGAACCGGAAAACACATTCTCGGAACGTCTCTCGATGGCGATCTGTCAGGAAAGATTGAACGAGCGTAGAATGCTTGATTATGCCTGGAGAGGGGACCTGGCGACTGACTTACATGGGATCAAACTGAGTTGACCCGAACGGAGGTTGGCAGGGAAGGAAAAGGGTTCTGGGAGAAATGATCGGTTGATCATGGCATGAGCCACCGAATATCAAGACTACAAAGAAGTTTTAGCGAGTCGTTTCGGAATGTTAACAAGCAAAGTTTTAAAACAGTCTTATGGTACCTTTAAAGGCCGTCACCATCCCTGGAGAACAATAATCTGGTCGGTGATCGGGCGGCGAGGCTCTGGACGCTGACCCCGGCGCCACTCAATGATGTGCCATTTTGCCCAGACACAAACGAGCGCCGTCATTATTGCACCCATAAAGTAGAGCACCATCATAGCAGCCTGCTCATTCCGACTGAGATGATTCCATGCCGCGACAATCCAGACATTGGATGATGGTTCGGAGTGATCAGCCATTGTATGTATCGCTGTGGATTTATCTGGTTGTGGTTTCGTTGTGGGTAGTGAGTGAGTGCCGTTGCCTGTGCCAGGACTGATTCTACAGTAAAAAAACGGTGACAAGGCAAAGGAATGGCGGGGGCAGAGTAGAAAAGCGCCGTGTTTTGTGAAGCTTTCCACAGAAAAAAAAAAAAAAAAAAAAAAACAGTTTGCAGTTTGCGTTTGCTTCGCGGCCAATCTCAGTGTGCACCAACCAAACATGTCAGTTTCCCGTCACCTACGAACGCTCACGCGCCAGCTACGCCAGATGGAACCACGACAATAGTAGTGAGCCTGGGTCATTTCATTGGGGCACATGTTGGGGCGGAATATATCGTCAGATATCATTACATAAGACGACACGGCTCCTCTCCATCTGACCAAAGTTTTGGGTCGAGCAGACTTTCGTATTGAAAACAAGAAGCTATACTTTGTCGTCTCGTTGAATTATTTTAGAATTTTACTTTAAACAACAAACCCCACTGGGTCTTGTGCTTTCTGCTTGCTATTGTTCTTTCCCCTTTTGTACATGTACCGTCAGCGCAGCACGAGGATGTGGTACCACTAGGAATTCGGTATTTTGCTTGGCTACATGGAATTACCCTTTCCTCACCTCGGTATATCTTTTCTCCTCAGAGATTCTTGCTACGCCCTCTAGGTAATGAAATAACCTTAATCGGCCGGCAAAGATTGACTCGGATGCTATCAGCACCTTGGTCAGCCGTTAGGCATCCAAAGAGTTCCGACCAAAAAAAAGGGAACTACGGGTCTCCGTCAACTATAATAAGGACACCACCCACACGCTTCGGATTTGCTACTCGTACTAGACAAGACATGACATCCGCAAGTCTCGAACTGAAGTTCATCTGGTCTGGGTGATAGCAACACTGTACTCGTCTTCACAGCGCTATTCGTCGCTACTCGTTGAGCTGATTTTGAGTAAAACAAAAACTCTCACGATATGAAAAAAAAAACTGTTTCGCAGCACCAGATCACAAGTAGATACTCATAATTATCCCCCAGGCCCTTGGACAGCTTTGGACATGTGAGACGTCGATGGAAGTCAGAGACGCTGAATGGCTTCTCGCGAGGTCGCTGAGCAACAACTCGGCGGATTCATCTAAACGACATCGACCACAACTGCCATGAAAGACGACATCCTCGTTGGTCGATAATGAATCATTGTAACAAATTACGCTTCCTCGGGCAACCCTTTTGGTGGGTTGGCGGATCCCGCAATAACCTAGGCTTTTGGGGGCAGTTCCCACTCGAAAGCAATATTTTGCGACTTTCTTTGACGGATTTCGTAAACCACTTGGCTTGGCATAGATTTTGCTGGAGCCAATAAGCGAATCAACAGTCCTTACAAGGTGAACTGACGAGCTCTGTTGGTTACCTTGCACCCAGTACATAAGCCTCTCCATAAACAGGCTCAACAGCCTGGGCCCCTCAGATAATCAGAAGCTTGGCAGAACTGAAATCAGCTTCTGAACTTTGTATGACACACAGTTGCAACACAATTACACTGGTCGTTTAATTTTATTTCCTATGGTTATAGCCTCAAGCGACGCAAGTATCAGACAAAATCCACAGAACTCAACAGTATAAAATTCTCCTCCTTCAGATGACCTCACTGCTTCAAATATGCATCCAGCTCCTTTTCGGTCCACTCCCATAGTTTCTCGGCCGCCTTGGTATCCTTTGTCTTTGCTGAGCCTTTGCCCAGAAGGCCGACAGGCCAATAGAACTCGCCACTTACAACCTTGTCGTTTGTGCATGCCCACAGCTGGTTTTTGGCTCCCTCATCAGGAGTTTTGAACAACAGGGCGCCGACAATCGGCGCAACATACGGCACGATCCATGGGTAGGTTTCCTTGAGACCCCGTGTCAGGTTGGTGTTGACAACACCCGGGTGTACAGATACGGCCTTGATGCTGGGGTATTTACGCGCAAGCACTTGGGCGTGATAGATGTTGGCCAATTTGGACGCTCCATAACGCGTGTGCGAAGCCACGTCCTCCATTGGAGATTTGTACTTTGACAAATCATCAAAGGCATCGCTGGGCGCCAGGCCCTCGCCGGCCGACGAAAGATTGACGATACGCACGTCGACCTTGCCGCCATCGGCCGTCTTCTCCAGCAGCGGAAGCAGCAGGCGGGTGAGCAGCGCGTGGCCCATGTGGTTGGTTCCGAATTGCTCTTCGTAGCCCTCCTTTGTTGTGGTGGCGGGCGTCATCATGATGCCGGCGTTGTTGAGCAGGATGTGAAGCTCGTCCGTCTCCGATTTGACCGTATCGGCCGCCTTGCGAATGCTGTCGAAAGAGCTCAGGTCGAGTGGCAAGAACGATACCACCGACGCCTTTTCGGTGCCCAGCTCCCATGAGACGCTCTCAATCGCCTTGCGGGCCTTCTCCTCATTGCGTGCTGCGAGGAATATATGCTTTGGGTTGTGCCTGGCCAGCTCAAGGACGGACGAGAGACCGAGGCCAATGTTACCACCGGTGACGAGAATGACTTTGCCGGAGAGGTCCGGAATGTCTTTGGCAGGATTGAACTTGGGCTCAAAGAAGCCAAACATTTTGACGAGTGTCAGGTATGTATTGTTTGTATTGTTATTTGTTATTTGTTAGTTTTTATTTGGTTTGTTTCCCCCTTCCGGTGAAATTCCAAGGATATTGATCAGAGTCGGGCAAAACAGCTTTTGTTAAAATCCCGAAAGAAGAAAGAAAATCTACCCGAAGATACGTGTTCACGATACATCTCAGGATTCTTAAGAAAATCTTCCATCTTCTACCGAGGCTCCCGCTAGCGTGGAGACTATGTTTTGACGTCAATAGGGGGGGCCTATCGGATGAATTCCTCGAGGGCGGTCAGGTAGGTGCAAATGCCCCGTTCAAACTTCAAAGCAATCTCCGCTTAGGTCCTTGCGCTCCGGGTCCGAACTTGGCCCCGCGATGCTGGGAACCCCTGACTCGGGCCTCGATGAGGTTGTTGAAATTGTTTTAAAAACTTCGAAAAGGTTTTGGGTGCTGGGCCTCTATTTGGCCTAGAGAAAACTAGCGCTACACCGATGTTGCATGCGTTGTTATTTTCTACTGTTAGTATCTATCTACCTTTTGCTACCAGTATTAACCCGTCGCTCATGTTTTTAGTTGAGGTTTCGTACGGATAGGATAGTTCGAAAGAAACATCGGACCAATGTTTAATATCCAGACAGACTTGCATCGGTAGACTGGTGTCTTTCTCCAAAGCCTCCGAGCGCATGACCAGGTGGGGAAGGATCGAGATAACGAAGAACGCGGGTTTCGGAAAACAACTTAGGTTAGGATGTAATAGGTCTGGCATATGGCATCTAATATTTGACTTTTTCGGTAGAAACATTCTATGGCGAGGAGGCCCTTGATTGGTTTTCTTTGGAATTTTCTTTAGAGAAAAAAAAAAAAAAAAAAAACGAGTCTATCGCCGTCATCAGCCCACCCAAGTAAAATAGCATTTTTAACTTTTGGGGCTCGACTACCACATTTCGCAACGATCACCTTCACGCGATAGCCCAGTTGTGCCAATTTAATTGGTCGAACCAAAAACAGACGCGTATGCAAACATTCGGAGAACTCTATTAAGCTTTAGGTTGGGCAACTCAACAGGGTGAGACTGTTTGTGAATAGTCTCTTCTCCAAAGCGCGTCGTTCGCCCTGAAACGCGCAGCTGGTGGCGCTTCACCTCGAGACAAGTCCCCTCTTTTGGACTCATCCAGGCCTGTGCCTACTTCTCAAACCCATGCTGACTATAAGCTCGAGTAGACATTTCAACACCATCCTTGGTAGTTGTACAAATGTGAGCTGCGATACCAAGTGATCTACTTTGTATCCCAGAATGGTGAATTGAAACTGAGACCCCTGCCCAGCTGGAAGGAGACAAGACAAGCTTCAGCCAGCTTCAGTTTCTCCTTCAACAAGTCCAGTACTCAGGCAGCCCAGAAAATCTGGAATTCAGATGAGATCATTATTTCAAGCCATCATTGTTAGAGCAAGGGTATATACAAAGAATTCAAACAACGCAGCTCTTGGACACGTTGTCAACATGATAACATAAGATAACTTGGTAAAAATACTTTTTTTTTTTTTTCCTACACAACCATGGCTCTGTGCTTCTTGTCTTGCGTCTCGTCATGGATACTGTTCATCTCAAAAGACTCGGAGTCGACTTCAAAGTCCCTCCTCGTCTGGATAGACCTTGAGTTCTCCAACCCCGCCGTGCTGCTTGAATCCTCCATGTGACGTTCAACTGTGCAGTGTGCGCTCGACCCAAACATTGGTTGCGGGTGCTTGTTGATCGTGTCCGACAGAGATCGGATCTGGTGCGATGTGTTTACATGGCGGCTGGCCGACTTTTTATCGGCCGTGCCCCTCCCGTTCTGGAAGTAGCCCCGCGAAGAGGCGATGTCGCGGAACAGCACCCTCAGGACCGGGATCGATGCCGCTATCACAGTGACGGCGACCTCGACAGTGCTCCATATGATTAAGGGGGCTCCATCGTCTGTGAAGCGAGTTGTTGATGTTTTAGTATTTAGAATAAAATAATAAAAAATAAAATAAAACCATATCAGATATGGGGGTGGATGGAAGATAATGGCACTTACATGTAAAGTCGTCGGATGCCAGCGTGGGAATAAAGGCACACTTGATAAATGCGCAAACTGCGGCAAAAATGCCCATGCTCATGGCCAATGCGATGCCAAACTTCTCCCTTGTCTTCATTTGTAGCTTGAGGACAACGGTCCATGGCAGAAGCGCCAGCATCAGATCTGCAAAGCCGGAAAAACCTAAAGGAAAACGTCGACTTATCAGCATCGAATGCGTATGTAGCCGATGGTAGTGGATGAGTTTTTTTTTATTCTTCTTGACTTACTGCTGCTGATTATGCTGAATATCACATCGAGCTTTCTATCCCAACAATAACCGTCTAACATCGGCTCCCAAGCCTTTTTCAACGGCTTGCAGTTGACCCACATGAGCAATGCGCTGACGCCCATCAGGGTGTTCATACTGATAACGAGGATATGAATACTGATCCTGGTGCGCTTGCCCGCGATCCTCAGTAGCGTCAAGGCAAACGAGGTCTTGCTCCAAGCCGCCGCGGTGATGGACAGCGTGGTGTTGATGAGTACCATCAGGGCCTGGGTGTTGACGTTCTCGAGGGGCACATCGTAGGTGTGCTTGCCATAGCCCAACTTGATGATGTAAGTGGTGAGCCCGGCGACGAGGAGGAGCAGGAGCCATGCTGCGATGAGGAAGATGTCGTCCCACAAAATCTGAAGCCTCTTCCACTGGCGGCAGTACAGACGGAGTCCGAGGAATGTCCCAGACAGCGGCAGGAAGGTCCACATCAGGGCGAGTATCAACCCGCCACGGTCGTCGTGCGATGTTATGGACGGGTCGCTTCCACCGCCGGGGTCGCCCCCCGTTGTCGTCGTTGTCTGCCGGGACAATACATTTGCGGCGAGGGCAGAGTATAGAGAAACCATTTTCGACATGGAGTCCGCTTTGCTGAGCAATCACGTCAAGTTCGGTCCACCACCCAAGAGACCCTGACGATCAAGGCGTACCATGGACCGCAAGACGGACGGTGGTGACGATGTGCAGTAATAGCGTTTTGTTTTTGGTGCAAGTCAGACGGGCATAAGTAGTGGACGAGATCCAAAGGGATATAAGAGCTAAGAGTGACAGGGAATCGTGGTGCTAAAAACCTTATGTGCAGTATACCATTACAATGGGGCTTTCCTCTTTTTGCAACTCCCGGTCCTCTGGTGGTATGATGGAAAGCCATATGGCGAAAAAAAATATTGGTAACCCTCAGCCGGTCAAGCCCAGCGGCTTGCGACCTTACCAGATTCAGCTTCCCGAGGGCTCACCACAACATGTCCATGTAGGCACTGGTGTGGGGTTGCGGAAGTAAGACGCCACCTCTCTTGGTCTTGTCGGGATACGAATCGCCAGGTTGTACGTAGTCAAGTGGCATAGCAATCAAGGCTGACTTGGAATAAATTGGGCCAGGGGCTTTTGTATTAAGAGATGAAGAGGGCTGAATCCTACCATATTCCTGAGTCAACAACCTGGGATATGCAGGGTGGTCAGTGAGAGGAGCAGCACTGTCTATCCCTGTGCGTTAGGGACGAGGACGAGATGCGAAAGCGCGGCAAGGAGTTAGGTTAGAAGATCAGTCTCCAAACCAGAGCGATCCTATCCACCCAAAAAAATAGAGATACCCGTCTCTAGAATTAGAATATGAGGACAGCGATATTCCCTGGTTGTTCTTTGTTACGGCTGCGTCTGACCGGTTGGTTGGCTGGTTGGCTGGTTGGCTTTAAGCCGGTCGCTATCGGTATAAAGGAAACAATTCCTTTGGATATGGATCACCGATAACCGATAATGCGTGTGATATACAGCTTGATGACGACCCCTGAATAGGTAGGTGCCTATATTGTTACAGAATAGGTTATGCATCACCGAGATGCCTTGCTTTTCCGACCTTACCTTTTTTGTTCTTTCTATTGACCCTAGTGTATTTACGGGGTATTGATTTTAGGCAAGGTACCGGCTGAACTACCCCGCAAGCCCCAACGCTGCTAGGTCTCAGCGCGCCCCATGCTGGTGCATTGAGTGGGTCGATGCAGCATGCAAACTGGGCCCACCCAACTGTCAGAGCGAACACATTAGCGCCATGGTTGGGGTGTCTTGTCTTTCAAAGTTTATACTCCAAGGTGACACCAATGGGGCGCATTATAAGAGGAGCGCGATTGCATCGCATACTGATTAGACCCTTCATTTTATTAATAACAGCCTGCCAGCCCATCGCGTTCGGCCATTTTGTCCCCAATTTTACTGCGGAGATGACTACCTATCTGATGTACATGGATTTCGTGTGACGAACGACAAAAGGGATATCACCTGAAAATTCCTACCAAGCTACTGCAAGGGGAGACTCCTCAAAGACCTGAGCTATCCAAAACAGGAAATCTCGTCGTCCAAACGTGCTTACCAACATAGCGTTTTGGAACCCAGTGACTTGGCACTCAAATTTTGCATGACTGTGATATCCCTCCTAGGAAGAATCCTGTGAACTCGGGACACCCAAGTTTCTCATGTTGAAATTCATCTGCCGCTGCAAAGCAAGACTTGGACAAGAATTGCTAGCTTGGAAATATCGGACCATGGCGTTCGGCATTAGAACAGACTAAAAAATAAGAATAGCGATATTATAATTACTTGTTGATCATAGCGTACAAAGTTACCGACCCCGACCAACCCGCAGCTATAGTCGTTGGCCGATAATTTGATCAAATTAACAACCATCAATCTACTTCGTATTTTCAGATCTAGATCCAGCCGAGCTGTCAAAGATGTAATCAATCTTTTTATTTTTTTTTTTATTTTTGATAGGTGGAGCGTCCCTTGAATTGTATGCGCATTTCAGACGGATGCCGTGTGTGCCTTGGACGTTTCGTGCCGGCATTTACTGCGGCAGTCGGATCGCTGTTTTATACGCCGTATAAACCGGGCAGTATGGGAGCTACAACAGGTATTGTCGTAACGAGCGATTAGATAACGTTGCCTGTCAGGTCAAAAGTACCAGAACCCCTATTCAACTATCAAAATTGCGGAGTAATCTACAGTACTTGCTTGCATTGCTGCGCGGGATTCTGTGGGGGCTAACGGACTGCCGTGTCCCGTGTGTCAACCAAGACCAAGTTAGCGAGACTGAAACAAAAAACCAAACAGTAGACAGGAAACAGTGGCGACATCACTGACAAAGATAGAATCGCTTCCCGGAAGCTTTTACATCTCTTAAGTCAGACTAAGTGTAACATTTCCACTGAAGTATAATTCATATAACCCTTTCCATGGCCTTACCAATCACCCGGCTCACAGGGTGTGGTCTGCCCTGAGCTTTGGCGTCGACTCACAGAACAAACCTACCACTTGACCACCCTATAATAGCTTTTGGGTTAACACATATTACCAGCGCCGCTATATACCAGCACGCAATAGTATACTATACCAATCTTTTACCACAGGATCTTGAACAATAGTTTTCCAAGGAAAGCAAGAGTCCACTTCAGAACCAAAAAGTAGACGGAATAGGTTTTGCTATTCCTCCGGTGTTCCGGTGTCATCGAGGACCAAACATTTCACTCTGGTGGTACCAATTCAGTCAACCGTTCGATGCTTTGGTGGTGGCTTATTGGTTTCAGGACAGCCTTGCAATCCTAGCACATCTCAGTCGTCAGTTTTCCCACGTGCTGCTGCATAACATTCGGCGAAAATCGATGGATTTTGGAAGTCATAGTATATTCAGTTTCTCTCAAGGGGCTCCTAGTCCCTCGATTCAGTGGTGCAACAACTTACTGGTGAATCTTAAACACAACCGACTACAAAAAAAAAAAAAAATGGCAAGGCGAAAGACATGGAAAGCTTAAAAATGGGGTTTATTATTATTATTATTATTTTTTTTTTTTTTTTTTTTTTTTTTAGGAGGCTAGTCCGTTCACCACGATTTAGCCGAAGCGGTAGTATCCCGATTGATGGGTAGGTGAATGAGGATTACTGTCGTACTGCTACTACTTTATACTGTACGTAGTAGTACACTACCTTACCAATCACCCACTAAATATTGTTTTTGTGTGTAGGTAGCAGTATTTAGGTAAGGTTGCAAGTTTGGCAAACCAATAAAAGGCAAATCACCCAAGTCATGAACCAGATCAACGAACGCCGCGGCAGATTCCGTTCCTGTGTGCCCCCTCACGCACGGGCTTTGGAGCTGACTCGTTTGGCATTGGCATTACAGTAAGTAGGTAGTATTTCCGAGGCCTTCGCATTGCGGCCGAACCCTTTTCTTCACTTGCTGTCAGCAAATTGTCCGCATTGCCAATTGGCATCTCCGAAGTGACGGTTGCACAACTTTGTTACTTTACACGGGGCTTCCCCCGGAGAATAAATCTCGGAAAGAAAACATAAGACGACGTGGATATTGGTTTGTAAGTGTTGGTACTGCCACCTACGTCGTAGTCATGCCTAGGTGCTCAGCAGAATCCCGTTGTCTGTCCTTTGAAGAAGCGCCCTTCCCTTGTACAATATACCGGCGTTCTCGAACGTGGTCTTTTCATTTTCGTCCGTACCGTTGACGCAGACATCGGTCATGAATGCAGCAAGCTCCTCCCTGCCAACAACCCAGTTCTCTCCAAACACCCAGCTGAGCATCGATGTCGTGAGTGAATCCTTGGGTAATACTACTCCTGGCCGAACGATAAGCGTCTTCCATACCTGCGCGTGCTCCTGGGCAAATGCCAGGGATTCGGTCTCCGTCACGCCCTTTGGTGTTTTGTCAATAGGTCAGCCGGGTTACTTGACTCTCGGACGAGGCTCACTACGGAAGGTAATCCTACGAAGTACAATTGGAGACAGGGGTCGTTTTTCGGGGTGGCGGGGTGCCCGCTAGTAAACGGGTTTGGCGTCGACCTACCTTGAGCTTTCTCGCCGCAGGAAAAATACAAATGTCTTTGTTCGGCGGGTCTCGTTCAAGAAACAGCTTCTTGTTCTGATCCCTCTCGACAAAAGCCCCACTCAAATAGATGAATCGGAACTTGTGTCTAGGCATTTTTCCAAGTCTAGCCCCGGCCACCGGGTGCTCGGACTCGAGAACCTCCGCCATCGCCCTCATAAAGGCTAGTGGGAATTCCAGATTGACGGTGGCGTTACCTTCTGAGCCACCAAGCGCCCTGTTTTTTTTTTCTTTGTTAACGTTTCTGTACGTTGCAAGGACTGGTCTAGAAAGATATTAAGAAGAGGCGTAAAAAAAAAGGGGGCTTGGAGAGCTCTTCTAACCAGATCATGCCGGCCGCGTCAGTGTGGGACTGGAGCATCTCTCTTGGCCACATCTTGAAGTCTTGCATGACGACAGAGGTGAGCTTGGGGTTACTAGATACAGTCTCTGGCAAGCTCCGGCGTGTTATTGCCACGACGCTGGTGATGTAGGGATGGGCGAGGCACTGTCGAAAAATCTCACTGCCTATCGTCCCCGTCGCGCCAGTGATGAGGACCTTCATTGTGATTATTCTGGCTGACAAGTTGACCACGTTCTTGTCAGGGAACTGGCGCGGCTTTAATTCGGCTTCGTATTGGTGTGATCTCGGTAATTAAGAGTTTAAATGATTGCTACAACGCCTGGCTGTTTTCGCAATGAGAGGTTGTCACAAATTCCAACAGCATTTTGATCCAGCTTGACATACAAAAATAGGGGTTTCTATATAACGAGGGGATTGACGACATCTCGGAACGGGTTTCGTATCGATTTGGACCCTTCGCGTATTGAGCGACCGCCTAGTGCGATCAAATGGCCCAAAGTCGATGCCAAGATGGCTTACAGATGGTGGTTGCTTAGGTACCCGGGATCCCGGAGGCGGATCGAGCTAAGCAGAACCCGGAATCTTAAGGGGCTAAACCCGAACAGGGTAAACGAGAACAAAAAAGATGAACCCGCGGGATTCAGATACTTGCCGGCATATGACATATTACACGACATGCATCTTATCTATTGTACAGGTTGTGTTTGATTTTTACTTTTGATTCTAATTTTAAACTGAAAAATAAAGCTTGTTATCAAATTGTCATTACATTATCAACAGCCAACATACTGGACGATGCTACCAAAAGCCTAATCTCATCGCATGCACTCAGGATTCATCATCTAGATTCTGCTGCCCTACTCTTTGCTCTTGCCCTCGCTGTCGTCTTTCTTGCCCTCGTCCTTTTTCCCCTCCTCCTTCTTGTCCTTAGAGCCACTCTTTTCTCCATCTTTACCCTTCTTCTCCTGGCTCTTCTTCTTTTCCTCTTCCTTCTTCTTCCTCTCGGCTTCTTCCTTCTCCTTCTTCAGCCTCTCCTTCTCCTCTGCTTCCAATCTCCTCCATTCTGCTTCTGGCATCTCTCGGGTGAGGTCTCCCTCCTTGATCCCGCTGATGTTTTGCGCCGCACCCTCGTTGCCACCGTGATCCAGGAGCCTGGCGCGCCAGAGCAAGCTGACAAAGATGGCCGACCCGACCACAAAGGTCAGAACGAACCGGTAGGTGCCGTACCACGGGGGCGCCCACCCGCGGGTGGCAGCCTTGGCATCGGCAAAGTAGAGAGCGCTGAACGCGGCAAACTGTCCAATGAGTGCGTACTCGACTGGGAGTAGGAGCGTGGGCCAAGCGAGCATTGGTGCCACGACGCCCATGCCGTACCGGAACTTGGTGCGCTGGGGATGCGGTGCCTTCTCTGCGTATTCGAGACCCTATACGACATGCTTTGTTAATTCTCAATCCAGGCTCGCTTTTCTTTTCTTTTCTTCTTCGTTTTATCTCCAAACGTTTATCCGAGCGTTTTTGAGCAGCTGCACACTTACCCAGTGAATAGCACCAAGGAATGAAATTATGACAGCTCCATAACCCAGCTGGATGTGCTCGAGAAGCTGGAAATAGTATGCGGCATTCTCATGACTGAACATGATGCTGTTCAGCAGGTTACTCGAGGTCGGCCACTGGGTGCTGAGATTCCAACTGAGGAAAACAGTGGAGAGCGAGGTACCCAGGTATGGTAGAGTACCAGCAAGACCGAGCTTGTAAGAAAGGGGAGGGACGCCGGAAAGGTTGAAGGTGTCTTTGACAGTTTCCTGGTGAACGCAAAATGGTGTTAGTCAATGGCGCACATGACCGAATCAAGAAAACAAGAGGGATTACGAGCATACAATATCTGCGCCGAGGCCCTTCTTCAACGCGTCCTGGCCCTCCTCGGCACCCTTTCCAATTTGTCGTCGTCTTGGCTCGAGAACATGACGTACGCTCGACTCGGAGCTCACTCCATCTGGATTGGGCTGCAGCTTCTCTTGAGCAACCTTGCGATCGTGCTCCGGGTCGACGCCTACCACTTTTCTTGCGTACTCCTCCTCTGGGTCCGTCGACTTCTTTGTCGAGTATTGCAGCCTGGCCGCTCGGAAGACCACAGGACGGCCAGCAGAAGGACTGGGGATTCTGGGCCTCACTTCTAGAGCCAATTTTCGCCCAATTGGAACCTTGGAGACTTTTGCAGACTCAATTGCCCTTGTCGAAAAGGACAATAGTGGCCTGGCTCCTCGCAGCATTTTCAGAGATAGGCAGGGCTTAAGATGTACCCAGAATACAAAACAATTAGTTTGGAGAGCTGATCGTCGGGGGGGGGGGGTTCTCGTGTTTGTCAAAACGTAGAACAAATGAAAAGAGTACCACAAATTATGTACAAGTGCTAGCTAGGTGAGTTCTAATGAAAAAAAAAAGGCTCCAAGCGCAGTAGCAAAGAGCAGCAGCAACCCGGTTTAAACCAATGCAATGCGGATCTATCTGGAAGCGATAGCGACGTTTGCTTTACGCAATGCAGACTCGGGAATTTTTCCAATAAGCTTCTGTAACACGCAAAACCCATCTTCATAACTTGATTTTCAGCTCCAGAGTGGAATCCAATGGCATACCTTTCCCGTAGCTTACTTAGCTCATAGGTAACGCAAGCTGTGCGCCTGCGATCATGACGTCAATGGGTACTTATTGACTTTCCACGCGCCAAAGCTCTGCGTCGACAACATCCCTGTCTGTCAAAACGAAGTTTAGCGGCTGGCAACCCCACTGAGTCGAGAGCCGGATCTGCGTTTAAACAGACCCAGGAGACCGTTAGATGAACAAAAAATGGGCAGATTTTATAGGAACAGGGCAAGCTGGGCATCAATCTATGTACAGTAAGTGAGGAGTTGCGAACAAATACAAAAAGAATACAGGAACTGACAGTTGGAAATCTGGTCATTACACTTGCAAATGACTCGATTATCAAACTTACCTACGTACTCAACCACGTCCGTATCTCACTCTTCATCCAACGCCGCAGTTTGACAGTTGTCAACCTGCCAAGGAACCCCGGTCTCGAGAGCAGTTGCGTCGCATCAACCACGTCTGTTAATCCTGCCATGAAAGCCACTCAGGGAAAGCACGGGCCACACAACACGGAAACAGCGTCATCCACTCCCAGGCTGCTGCTTTGTTTCCCAGTACTCCCCCGCGCGCCACGAAAACCGGGCCTGAGCACAGTAAAGTAAATGGAGCTTGTCTACAGTCCATGACTGCCCAACCTGAAAGCGCATCACACCATCACCTACCGAGGCGAGCTACTAATCTACTCTCATGCTGCCTTAACTTCTAGGAGAAGACAATTCCAAGGCTCACGACATAGGCGCAAAACCAAACAACACAACACCACCAAAGCCACAGGTGCACCTATGCCCTCCGAATACCACCAATAACCGCCCGAAGCGTGTCCCTGCCCGGGTGACGGCACCTTGCATCCATCATGTTGGAAGGGCTTGTGGCAGGCCTGATCAACCGCTTTCTGGGCATGTATGTCCAGAACTTTGATCCTGCCCAGCTCAAAGTCGGAATTTGGTCTGGCGATGTCAACCTAAAGAACCTCCAACTACGACGCGAAGCCCTCGATCAGCTCAAGCTGCCCCTAAACGTCGTCGAAGGCCATCTCGGAAACCTGACTCTCGTCATCCCATGGTCCAACTTGCGGGGAGCCCCCGTCAAGGTCTACATCGAGGATGTATTCCTACTTGCCTCGCCAAAGGAGGAGGCCGAATACAACGAGGAGGAGGAGGAGCGCAGGCGGCAACGCATCAAGATGGACAAGTTGGACTCGGCCGAGTTGCTCAAGGAAAGATCGCAAGAAGGTCTCAGTCAAGAGGAACAGAAGCGGAGCCAAAGTTTCATGGAGAGCTTTGCCACCAAGATCGTCGACAATCTCCAGGTTACGGTGAAGAACATACATGTGCGATACGAGGACTCCATATCAGCACCAGGCCACCCTTTTGCGCTTGGAGTGACGCTCAAGGAATTCAGCGCCGTCAGCACCGATGGCGAGTGGCAGCCGGCCTTCATCTCAGACTCGACCGGCACTACACATAAGCTCGCAACCCTGGGGGCGTTGGCTGTGTACTGGAACACTGACGCAACCCTTCTTGGCACCGGCCGGGAGGCAACAACGCCAGGTGAAGAAGCACCTACTCATCAGGAGATTGCAGACAAGTTCAGGGCCCTAATACCCGAGGACGACGAGAAGAACCAACCCCACCATCAGTTCATCCTGAAGCCTGTCAGCGGACAAGCCAAAATCGAGCTGGACAAGTCGGGGAAGATAACGGTACCAAAGTTCAAAGCAAATCTACTATTTGACGAGATCGGACTAGTCCTTGATGATGACCAATACCGAGATGGTCTCATGATGGTTGATCTGTTTCATTACTTCATTAGACACCAAGAGTACAAGAAATATCAGCCAAAAGGCGTCACTCCCAAGGAAGATCCCAGGGCCTGGTTCAAGTTTGCTGGGGACGCGGTGCTCGCCAAAATCCATGAGCGTAATCGACGCTGGTCATGGGAGTACTTCAAAGAGCGCCGAGACGATCGACTGCGGTACATAGAGCTTTTCAAAAAGCGGAAGCAGAATCCCAATCTTGACCCTGACGATCATGATGAAATCACGCGGCTTGAGTGGAAACTTGATTATGAAGACCTTCGGTTCTGGAGATCCCTTGCTCGCAATCAGCTCAAGAAAGAGAATGCTGCTGCCCTCAGAAATCAGCCCAAAAAGGCAGAGCCCCAGCAGCAAGGGTGGCTCTCCTGGGTCTGGGGGGCCAAGCCAGATGCTGAACAACAACCTGCAAATGATGACGAAAATACCAAGATCACGGAGGAGCAGCGCAAAGAGCTATACGAAGTCATTGACTGGGACGAGAAAACTGCACTCGCCGAGTCGATCGATGAACCCCGTGAGACCGTTAAGCTGCAGATCGAAGCATCCCTTAGTACTGGAAGCTTGACACTAAAGCAAAATCCCCACGGTGATTCTCGGGATCTCGTCAGTCTTCACTTTGACCTGTTCAAAGCCAAGGCCCTGAAAAGGGTAGACTCGGTATTCCTTGATCTTGGCCTCGGCGGCCTTCGTGTGAACGACGGAACAACTCCCGATACATTCTTCCCAGAGATTGTGAGAGTCAAAGATGCCCCGAACAACAGAAGGAGAAAGCGGCTCTCCATTGTAGAGCTTGAAGATCATAGCGAGGAAGCATTCTTTAGACTTCAAGTCGAGCAGAACCCGCTCGATGCCCAAGGTGACATTGCTGTCACGGCAAAGCTCAACCCACTCGAAATCGTGTGGAACCCGAACATTGTTGTTGGTGTGGTGGACTTCTTTAGGCCACCAGAAAGGCATATGGAGTCCATCACTGCTCTGATGGAGTCTGCAGGAGCGACAGTCGAGGGGCTCAGAGAGCAGACCCGGGCCGGTCTTGAATTTGCTCTCGAGGAGCACAAGACCATCAACGCCAAACTGGATTTGCAGGCACCCTTGATAATAATCCCACAAAGCATTACCCAAGAGAGGTCAACATGCGTGATCCTTGACGCTGGTCACATCAGCGTCAACAGTGAACTTGTCGACAAGGAGAGCATGAAGCAGATACAATCCAAGCAAAGCCAAACTTATACAGACGAGGACTACAAGAGGCTTGAGTCTTTGATGTATGACAAGTTCATTGTCAAGCTTACATCTACACAACTTTTGATCGGCCCATCGATTGACGAGACCAAAACCCAGCTTATGGAAAGGGACGAGTCCAAGATGATGCATGTGGTTGACAAGATCAATGTGGATTTTGTGGTGGCGATTTCGATTCTTCCCAAAGCTCCGAACCTTACCCGGATGAAAGTATCCGGCCACATGCCAGTGCTTCACGCTGTGGCATCAGATACCAAGTACAAAACCCTCATGCAAATCATCAATGTCGCAATACCAAAGCTCGGGGATGAGCCGGAATCGACGATGCCGGCAGAGGACAAACCGCAACCGAAAAGGCCTCGACTTTCTAGCAAAGTCTCCAGTCGCTCGGGAGTCAGGAAGTCGCATCACCGAAAGTCTTCACAATTCCTCAACTTTGCACCACAACAGCAGACAGCTATAGTTCTTGATGATTCCATAGACGACGAAGACGAGTTTGAGGATGCTAGTGAGGGATCCACCAAACAGCAGCTCAAGATGCAGCAAAGAACCTTTGAGTTCAAGTTCGCCGTCGATGAGCTGCGTGGATCTTTGTATCGAAGTGATCCGGAGCGCAAGAAGCCGGATGCGCTCCTTGTTGAGCTTGTGGCTCAAAACTTCGATCTGGAATTCTTCATAAGACAGTTTGACATGGTCGCAGAAGTATCCCTAGGCAGCGTCACGGTCGATGACTTTGTTGATAACCCCCCTGCCGAGTTCAAGTCAATAGTATCATCGGGAGACGTTGAGGACCGTAAACAAAAAAGAGAGCTTGTTCACGTCAAATATGTCAAGGTCAAGAAAGAGTCGCCCGAGTTCATGTCTGTGTATGACGGTGTTGAAACCAATGTCAACGCAGCGATTTCTACCATCAACCTGATCGTCACCAGGAAGACCTTGTTGACGTTGCTGGATTTTATTTTGATCACGTTTGCGCCGGGTAACAACGACAACAACGCAAACACCCAGCAGAAAGCCATAAGCCCCGATGGTTCCGCAGTGGACATTGTTGTCGACCCGCCAGCTGGGCAGCAGCCACAACAAGGAGGCGCTATCCGGGTAAAGGTGGATCTCAAGAGTATCAGAATGATTCTCAATAATGATGGGATACGCCTGGCGACTCTCTCTTTCAATCAGGCCGATGTTGGGGTATTTCTTCTGGGCAAGACCATGCGCGTCTCAACCAAGCTGGGTGACCTGTCTCTCGTAGACGATGTTAACCAGGGTGTCTCTGAAGAGTCAAGCCTTCGCAAGCTTGTCACTATCCAAGGTGATGACCTCGCAGATTTCCGGTACGAAACTTTCGATGTCGAGTCAAAGTCATATCCAGGGCACGATTCTTTCATTTATCTACGGGCTGGTTCAGTCAAGATCAACTTTATGGAGGAACCCTTCAGGAAAATTATCGACTTCCTTGTTAAATTCGGTAAAATGCAGGCCATATTCAACGCGGCGAGACAAGCTGCAGCCAATCAAGCCAATCAGTTGCAGCAGGGCAACAGTCGGATAAAATTTGACGTCGTCGTCAAGACGCCAATTGTGGTCTTCCCCAGGGTTGTAATGCCAAGCCAGCCTAAACGGGATCTCATGACGGCCTACCTGGGTGAGATCTACGCTCAGAACAAGTTTGCACCATTGGATGATTCAGAAAACTCAGAGGTAGTACAGAAGTTGTCTGTCGGCATACGGAACATTCGCTTGACGTCGCTCTTCCACTATCCGGAAGATGTGACGGAGGAGCTGGAGTTGATTGATCATGTCGACTTAGCCTTCAAGATGACATATGCCGAACACAGGGATGGCGCAAAACGACCAGATCTTGAGATTGAGGGACACATGACGGATTTCAATCTGCGCATCACGCAATATCAACTCAAGTTCCTACTTGAAATCTCACGATCAGTCCCAGCCGCATTTGCTGGCGATCCGGATCAATCGGTTGACGAGGCCGTGGAGCAGCAAGTCGACAATTCTACTCTGCAAAATGCTCGCAGTCAATCAGAAGAAAGAAGCAATTCGGGAGACAACCAACCGGTAGACCTCTCCCCTGAACTGGGCTCGCAAGCCGAGACCTGGACACGACTTGATCTTGTGTTTGTTGTACACACTATCGGGTTGGAACTGCTCAACGGTGCAGAGAACCGCCCGATTGGCGACAGTGAGAAGGCCAGTCTTTCGCGCTTCTCGCTGGACGACAGCAAGCTCAAAACACGTATCCAATCCAACAACGCCTTGGAGGCCGAGTTTGTGATCCACTCGTTCACAATCCACGACAGCCGGCCCGGTGAGACAAACAAGTTCAGGAAGATTATGACATCGCGCAATAAGAACGTGCAACAGTTCATGGCAAGCGTATCGATGACCGGCGGCGATAAGCGAGACGTTATTGCCCTAGTAGCCATTGACAACCCGCGTGTCATTTTTGCCTTGGACTATTTGTTTACTATTCAAAGATTTGTCACAACCGCGTTGACAGTTGAGGAGCCCCATGTCATCGAGGAGCTACAAAGTCCTATTGAGACTCCAGACGAATCGGATGCAGACTCGATGCAAGTCACCTACTCTGGCCAGAGGTCAGGGAGACCCAGCACCAGTACCGAAAGAGGACAAGCAGCCAAAGGACCCGAAAACGCCGTGCCAATGAACCTGGCATTCCGTGTGAACGTCGTCGATGCGCAGGTTATCCTGATTGCGAACCCTCTGAGTGCAAGCTCAGAGGCAATTGTTCTGGGAACCAAGCAAGTCTTGATATCGAAACAGCATGCCCTAACGCTGCAAGTTTCCGAGATTGGCATGTTCCTGTGCCGCATGGACAAGTTTGAGGAATCTCGACTGCGGATCATTGATGACTTTAGCATCAGGACCTCAATGGATACCTCTATCGAGAACCAGACCAACATCCACATCGACATTGAGCCACTCATCCTACGTCTCGCGCTGCGCGATATCCTGGTCGCTCTGCAAATCATTGCCAAGGCTTCGGAGCTGTCGGGCAACGATGAGCCTAGTCCTAAAGTTGGCACGGCAGACGCAAAGGCAAAAGAATTGCGCCAAGCAGGTTTGAAGCAGCGTACAGCTAGTGGTAAAGGCCGTTCAACAATTGCTGCAAACAAGACAAAGTCTGGCACAGTCGCCCCTAGCACCAGAAGCCAGCAAGGACAGAGGAGTGGCGGTGTTCATGATATTTCGAAGCCTCAAGTCAGGCGCGAAGAGCTCACTGCTACGATTGAAGGCATCCGTGTCGTGCTGATAGGGGACCTGCACGAACTGCCCATCATGGATCTCAGCATTAAGGATTTCACAACAAGCGCCGAGGATTGGTCCAGCAACCTCAAAGCTGAGACAGCAATCGAAATGTACATTAACGTGTATAACTTTTCCAAGTCCGCTTGGGAGCCTCTCCTGGAGCCTTGGAAAGTCGGATTCGGCGTTGCAAAGAATCCCGAGTCAGGATTGCTATCAATCGATGTGGCTTCGAAGCAAATATTCGATGTGACCATCACTACATCTACAATTGCACTCGCTTCCAAATCCATCGAGTATCTTAGAAGGGATGAGGATGTGCTCGGAAAGCCAAGAGGAGTGGAGGCCCCATACCGACTTTGCAACTACACGGGGTTCGACGTTGTTGTCACTGCAAAGAACCCGACATCGAATGAAAACATCACCCTCAGATTGGAAGAGGGCCAAGAAGCACCATGGAGCTTTGAGGATTGGGAGAAAATGCGTGAGAGTCTCATGACAGAGAGCAGTTCAAGCAGCGTGGCCGTTCAACTCGAGGGGAGCGGGTTCGATCCTGTCAAGAACATCCGCCTCAACCGCGAGGGTGAATTCTTGTATGGACTCAAGCCCAAAGCCGACAAGGTCCTCCACCGCATGCTTGTCGAGGTGTCTCTAGGAAATGACAATGTGAAATATGTCACGCTGCGGTCGCCACTTTTGGTCGAAAACCAAACTCAAATACCGGTTGAGCTTGGTGTATATGATGCCCAGGATGGTCACCTCCTCAAGATTGAAAAGATAGCCCCCGGTGAGGCGAGACCAGCCCCGGTGGGCGCAGTGTTCCTCAAGAGCCTCCTCGTGCGACCAGATTCGGGCTTTGGGTACCAGTGGTCTTCAGAAACCCTATGGTGGAAGGACCTGCTGAAGAGGCCGACACGAACAATGGTTTGCAAGGGCGAGCAGGGCGACCCGTTTTATTTCCAAGTTCATGCGTCCTATGATAAGACCAACCCACTGACAAGGTAAGTCCAGGCTACTGCTGACACGCAACTATGGCAGTATTCTAACATCATCGCAACAGTGTGTACCCCTATATGCGCGTGAAGCTTTCGGCCCCAGTTGTATTGGAGAATCTACTGCCCTACGATTTCAAGTACCGAATCTACGACAAGAATACCAAGAAAGACTGGACAAACTTCCTTAGGAAAGGAGGTGTGAGCCCAGTTCATGTCGTTGAACTATCTCATCTTCTACTCTTGAGCATAGATATGCAGGACACAGTCTTCAAGCCCAGTGACTTTGCCATCATCAACTCGGGACAAAGCGAGGAATACAAAAAAGAGACAGCCCTGACATGCAGGGACGAGCAAGGACTTGTGTTGAACCTCAAGATGCACTACTACCGGATACCCAATGGAGGTGGTGCTTTCAAGGTCACTGTGTACAGCCCTTATGTCATACTCAACAAGACGGGTCTCGATATCAACATCAAGTCCAAAGGATTCATGCAACATGCCAAGGCGGCTGCCGGTGGGCCAGGGCAAGGACGACAGTCGCTCATTGACGTCTCTGACAATGAGCGTCTCAAGGCACTCCCCATCATGTTTTCTTTTGGCAACGATGATCAACGCAATCGTGCTATGCTCAAGGTGGGCGATTCGGAATGGAGCAAAGGTCAGAGTTTCGATGCTATTGGTAGCACTTCGGATGTTGTGCTCCAATCTACGAGCCGAAATGCAGAGATACATGTCGGTATCTCGGTGCAGTCTGGCGAGGGTAAATACAAGATGACCAAAGTTGTCACCTTGGCACCAAGGTTCATTGTGCAGAACAAGATGGGCGAAGAGATCAACATCAGAGAGCCAAGCTCGTCCAGCCTCATGTCACTGCAAAAAGACGCACTGCAGCCACTGCATTTCCTGCAGAGGACATCTGTCAAACAGCTGTGTCTTTGCTACTCGGGCGTCAACAACCAGTGGAGTGCGCCTTTCAATATATCCGACATTGGCACCCAGCATGTCAAGATTGCGCGGGCTGGGCATAGACAGCAACTGGTTCGGGCAGAGGTCCTGATGGAAGATGCCACCATTTTTGTTACGCTGAGCAAGGAAACCAAGAACTGGCCCTTCTCGATGCGCAACGAAAGCGATACCGAGTTTACCTTTTATCAGGCCAATCCCAATATGGACGAGGATGGTGCCGAGGACCGATCAGGCTGGCGACAGATAAGATACCGCCTGCCACCCCGTAGCATCATGCCGTACGCCTGGGATTTCCCTGCCGCGAAACACAAGGAAGTGGTAATCAGTGCGAATGGCAAGGAGCGGCATGTGAAACTTGCCGAGATTGGTAACCTGGTGCCCATGAAGTTCGTGGCAGCGTCAGGGCAGGCAAAGATCATCGACATCAACGTTGCCGCCGACGGCCCAACGCAGAGTCTTATTTTGAGTAACTTCAAGCAGTCCAAGAGTTTGTACCGGCAAAAGTCGCATCTGCATCGCAGCAATACGGCTTCAAGCAGCACAACCGATGCCGGGTTCGAGGTCAAGAGTCAAGATTTGGGAACCACGTTCCAGGCTCAGCTCAAGCTGGCAGGCATAGGGGTCTCGCTGATAACCTCGCAGCTCAAAGAGCTGGCTTATATCACGCTACGTGACGTGGAACTCAAGTACAGCGAGTCGCCGCTATACCAAACCGTCAGTCTCGCGGTCAAGTGGATACAGATTGACAATCAGCTATTCGGGGGCATATTCCCCATGGTGCTATACCCAAGTGTGGTTCCTAAGCGTGCGCAAGAGATCGACGCGCACCCGTCGCTGCACGCGCAAGTCACTCGGGTGAAGGACGATTCGTATGGCGTGCTGTACATCAAGTACGCCACGGTCTTGCTGCAGCAAATGACGGTCGATTTAGACGAGGATTTTGTCTATGCCGTTCTTGACTACTCCAAGGTACCTGGGACTGTTTGGACGATCGAGGAAGAGGATGGAACTCTTTGCGACGACAATCTCGACATACCAAGGCCGCAACAGCAGCAAGCCGCTCAGGACATCTACTTTGAATTGCTCAACATTCAGCCAATGCAGCTTGATTTGTCCTTTGTGCGCACTGAGCGGATCAACGCAGAGGACAAGACTTCGTCACGCAACCCACTGATGTTCTTCCTCAACGTCATGACTATGGCGATAGGCAACGTCAATGATGCACCGCTTCGCTTGAATGCCTTGATGTTGGAGAACGTGCGTGTTTCGATACCTCTGCTGGTACAAAACGTTTCCAATCATTACAGTCAAGAAGCGCTCTACCAGGTGCACAAGATCTTGGGATCGGCCGATTTCCTGGGCAATCCTGTGGGCTTGTTCAACAACATCTCATCAGGTGTTGCCGACGTGTTTTACGAGCCATACCAGGGACTGATCATGTCAGATCGTCCCGAGGATATTGGTGTGGGCTTGGCGAGGGGAGCTGCGTCGTTTGCCAAGAAGACGGTATACGGCTTCTCAGACTCGTTCTCGAAATTCACAGGAGCCATGTCAAAAGGTCTCGCGGCCGCCACCTTGGACAAGCAGTTCCAGGATCGAAGACGCATCACGCGTGCACGCAACCGACCCAAGCATGCCCTGTATGGGGTCACGGCTGGTGCGAATTCATTGTTCACCAGTGTTGCTTCTGGTGTAGGGGGACTGGCAAGGAAGCCTCTTGAAGGTGCAGAGCAGGAGGGCGCGCTAGGTTTCTTCAAAGGCGTGGGCAAGGGAGTGCTGGGCTTCACAACGAAACCGGTTATCGGTGTGTTGGATCTTGCATCCAACGTATCCGAAGGCATACGGAATACAACGACCGTGTTTGACGGGTCAGAACTTGACAGGGTGCGTCTCACTCGATTCATATCCAAGGACGGAATCGTGCGGCCGTACAGCCAACGCGAAGCTCTAGGACAATCATGGCTCAAGCAGGTTGACAACGGCAAATACTTTGATGAGGAGTACGTTGCTCATCTTGAGCTACCACGCGAGGACGTTGTGGTAATGGTGACGTACAGCAGGATCCTGTTAATCAGGAGTCGTCGGCTTACGACTGAATGGGACATACCACTCAAGGATGTGCAGACGATCAGCAAGGAGCGGACGGGACTCAGCCTTGTGCTTCGAGGTGGGCAGAACGGGCCATTCATTCCAGTTGGGGAGGAGAGCGGACGGGCGTTCCTGTACAGGAGCGTCGCCATTGCGGTGGAGGAATTTAATCGGCGCTTTAGAGCGTTGGAGTAGGAGCGGGCGTTTTGGCATGACGAGTTATGATAATTGTGCCACAAGCATCATTTTTTTTGGCCAGCCAGTTTCCTGTTTAGCCCTGTGGACTGTTCTCGTAGCTTCCTAGACATCACTTTCTTACCATTTGCTATGTTTTTTATTCTTTTCTATAGCACCATCAAAGAAATTTCAGCTGATACTTCAATGTGTGCGGATATGCATGTTGGTGAACTATGCCGTGGGAACTTGTATAAGCAGAGCTTTGGAACAGGAGCCGGCAGTGGCAGCTGTGCGCCCCGGGGAGTGCATCCACATTCTAGGGGTTATTCATGCCCGGATCTGGCATTTCAAGCCGGCTACTAGGATTGTGGTGTAACCTTTTTGGCAGCAACGTTGTATACAGAGGCTCACTGTCTCAGCTGTTTGCTCACCGCTCTCTACCTGAACCACGGCTTGGTCATGGAATGTTTGTCTCTCCTGATTTTGTTATTAAGCTCCAGTATTATTGGCCGAGGAGGTTCCCCCTCTTTCTTTTTGTCAAGAACACAAATACGGGATTTAGTTTTCCTGGCAAGGCTTGAAACTTTTCCAGACAGATGATAGTTTAGGTTGGTCAACTGTTTCTCTGTGGGTACTCACCAAAACAAGACTGCAGAGTATAATCCAGTAAGCAGCATGCCGCGGTTGGGATTGACGCTTTTGATGTCGACTTAAACCCCGCGTTTTTTTCTTCTTTCGTTTGCACTTTGGGGAATACGAGAACGGGTTGCTGCAGATGCACTAGAACCGAGAAGCATATGGATGAAATCAAGGCCGGGGAAAAAATCCAGTTATACTGTAAATCTACAATCGGAGACGTAATAGTAATGAAATACCCAATCACAGTTAGACTAGAGCTTGACTTTTGGCTGACGGGCTGCAGGTATCTGTGAGGCGCGAACAAAATGGCATTTCTCTTGGAGGATCTCGGGCGGAGGTTTCCGTGCTCACATGATTTATCTCTCTACTGTCTTTATTGGGGAACTAAACTATACTGGCATATTTATTTTCACAGCAGTGGTTAAATGCTTTGTTTTGGGAGGGTGAGGCGACAGTGTTTTCTCGTATTCCTGGCATGTTCGCCTAGGTCAGCCGCAGACTGGAACGGTCCTGGGTGGTAAATTAAAAATATTTTTTCTTTCTTACAAGCTCGTGTTGATCGATATTTTCCCGGAAAACCGCCCGTAAGTACATTTTTGGTTGGTAGTTTAGACGACCTATTCTTCACCCAGGGGGCCAGGAGGGAATGCTGATAGGCCCAATACCCCGCGTTCAAATGATCGATCTTTTTTTGTGGCAGCTGGGCACTCTTGCAATAGAAGACAAGATTGAATTCAAAGCTAGAGCACGTGGCGGTAGACGCTGCCACTGTAAAGGACTGGGCAAAGAGCCAAGGCGGCAAGCTTATGCAATCATCATGTGCAGTACTTCGTATTTGCAGACAACCCACCATCGCCTAAGAGAAAAAAACAGCTTGACCGTTGAAGGTTACCGGCCTTTTTTTCGGTAATGCGCCGAAAGCCGGGTGAGAGGAATGAGTAAGTGACCTTTACAGCCATAGGGCGGGGGGAAAAAAACACCCCAAGGTCAGCCCCGAAACGTCACTTTGGAAAGACAGGTCAGTATACTATATCGGGTATCAATATGGGGTGATCACATATTGTTGGAATGTAAACAACGGCTGCATATAGTTCTTCGGGAGCAGATCTTACCAGCCATCTCGAAATGGTGGTAAATTTCATGGCTGACGTACCATTAACTCGTATCTCGATGCCATGCTCGGAAAAAGGCAGGACATGATATATGAGTTGAGCAAGGAGGAAAGTATAAAAGGGGCAATTGAAGCCTCTTTTTTTATCAGTGTAAACCATATTGAGAAGCAGCCTGCGCCTGGATTAGCAAAGCCTCGTCACATCAAACAACTTATGCAAATATAATTTCCCCAAGCCTTTTGCTGAGCTTGTTCATACACTGTAATCTTTTATTACCATAATCTACACGCACACACACACACACACGCTCGCAAACTCAAAAAATGCACTTCTCCACCACTGCCATCCTTGCCATCGCGGCTGCCCCTTTCACTGCTGCCCAGTCTGGAGGCACTCCTCCACCGTCTGCCCGCGTCGTCAACCGTTGCAGCTTCCCTGTGACGATGTGGTCCGTCGGCAGCAGCATCTCGGGGGGATTCACCCTTGGGGCCAACGGAGGCACCTACGGCGAGCAGGTAAATTCTTTTCATCTTAACCCTGGGGGGGGGGGGGGGGGGGGGTTCTGCTGTTTTAACACGTCAAAAAAAAATTACACAGTTTTCGCGCGACCCCGTTACGGGCGGCCGCACTCTCAAGGTGACGCGAGAGTCGGACGGCCTCTTCACGGGCAAGCCGCAGCTCAACTTTGCCTACAACCTCGACGGCAGCCAGGTGTGGTACGACTTGAGCAGCGTGTTCGGCAACGCCCTGTCCGGCAGCAAGATCGTCGTCTCGAGCGCCGAGGCCTCGTGCCCGGCCATCGTCTGGAGCAACGGTACGCCGCCCAGCGGTAGCCAGGTTAAGGTTTGCACGTCGAGCAAGGATGTCACCTTGACGTTGTGCGCACCTTAGGTTGAAGGTTTTGCTTTGGCTGGGCGGGGGTGGGGAGGGAACGGGAGCATGTTTTGGTGGCAGGCTTATTCAGGGGCTTTTTGCATGTGTAGTGCACAAAGTAGTTTATGTCAATGAAGCTTTTTTTTCACTTGCCCAAGTAGGTAGCTATGTGTTTATGTAGTTCCAGCTTTTCTCTTCCAAAAGAAAGAAAAAAAAGTATAAAATTCTTCTTCATCTTCTTTTTCAGAATTCCAAAAGTGGCCCTTTCTTGAAGCAATGTCTAATCAGCTCCATGACCTCTGCGTCCGTCATCTCCTTGATTCTCAGCAGCTCATTATCACTCTTTGGCCACGGGGATGCCATATCGGGCTGGCTGAGCATGTAAAGCATCATGGTCTGAAACACATCCCCGTCTACCTCACCCGCCTTGACCTTCTCCTCGGCCCTTTCAAACTCGGCCCGGGCGTCGGCGTTGTCCACGACCCAATCCTCCCTCGTGGTCCCAAACGCATCGTGACACAGCGTCAGCATCTCGTGGCAGCTCTTTTGCACAGAATGCACATACACAGGCCTGTTCTCCGTCTCGAGCGGCCGCAACAGCACCTCTGCGACGGCCTTGCCGACATCGTCGAGCGTCGTCCACGCCGTCACGTTGGCCCCGCCGTCCAGTAGCGTCGCCTTGCGGTTGAAGATGTCGATCCTGGCGAAGCCGTTGCGCAGCGCCCAGTCCAGAAACGGCCCGCACGAAACCGCCGTCCAAGTCATGCCGCTCTCGGCGCACCTATCCCAGAGGTGCTTCAGCTGGCCCGCCCGCGGCACGACGGCGGCCGACATCAGGGAGCGGCATTTCTCGTTGAGCGGGTCGAGCCCGTACTCGGACGGGATGAAGCGGTACACTCCCGCGGCGGCGGCGGCGTCGATGAGCCGCAGGGTGTCGTTCTCGGGCCCGCCGCGCGTGGCGTCGACGACGGCGTCGTGTTCGCGCACCGCGTCCGTCAGCTCGGCCACCGACGAGTAGTCGACCGTCTGCACCGTCACGTCGCCCGTCTTGGGTGGCGTGAAATCACCCCGCGCGATGCCGCTGTCCTTGCGGGTTATCACTGTCACGCGGAACTGGCCGGCGACGAGATGCTTGAGGATGGCTGTGCCGACGTTACCGGTGGCCTTTTTTTTGTGGTTTTGTTTTTTTTTTAGGTTGTTTAGCTGTTGAAATTGTATTGGTTGTGGGAATTGGATGAGGACTTACACCGGCTAGAGCTACTCTTGGTACTTTAGCGTCCATTTTGGGGTTGATGATTTGATTTCAGATAGTGTTAGTTCTTGGCTAGGTAACTAAGACGGGGTTATGGTTGGTTGATCTTGTACGATATAATGTTTAGAACGTCTTCTTCCACGATGGTTGCAAAAAAAAAACTCATTATTGCAACGATGGCAAGCGGGTTTTGACCCAGTCCCCAACCCACTTCATCTCATTTATATATATATCCCAGCGTCATGAAATGTTGGGATGGCTGCTGTTGATCTGACGGATGACCCCGGTTCCTGCCGTCAACCGCTCTGTAGTAGGTTGCATGGGAAAGTTTATCATTCTGATCCCCGAAACTTTGTTTGTGAACGGACTTTTGTTTGTATCTCTGCAACAACAAAATAGAGGCAAAGTTTCGTCAGTCCCCAAACGCATGCTCATTTTGCTTACTATTCTTTGATTATGCGATTCAAGTTTCTGAACTCTACATATGAGACGGATGTTTTCCAAACTATAGACACTCTTTCTTAGAATAGACTTCATAGACTAGACTGGCACTGACATGTGTGTTATCCATGAGGTAGGAAGGAGTGTTTACTTGGCTAGGTCAGTTCAATACTCCCAAGATGAACTTGATCAGCTTTTTTTTTCGAGAGTTCAATTTCAATTTCGGGAATCATCTAGAGTTAATAGTCCTTAAAGGCAGCAAAAAGACGTAATCTCAGTAGCAAACACAAGAACGCCATCCCCTAGACCCCAAAGTCTGACTTGGACAAGCTTAAATAACCTAATTTAAAAAGAAGGAGTACCGAAAAGAGAAAAGTATATATAAACCTCAATCACAAACGAGTCAGCTCAGTCGAGCCCGTGGTCGGCATGGCAGCGTGGTGAAAAGTAGGTTGAAATGTAATCTCCACCCTTTTGGTTGTACTCGTATGCAAGGTACGAGAGTCCACCTGCCTCGTTTGCGTAGTTCTGGCCTGGTCTAGAAGAAGAAGAAAAAGAAAAGTCAGCTCATCAGAGCTCACATAAGCTTCAAAAACAAGAGATCAGGGGAATATTAATCTTACAGAGCAGCAGCAGCCATGACGCCCTTCTCGAACCGATCCACGTGGTCATCCCACCCAAACATCTTCAGCACAGTGGCAAAGTTCTCGGCACCCCTGGCATCTGTCCCGTTGGTCTGACACCATGGCATTTGCGGCTTGACGCTGACCCTATCGCTCCCCGGCCGGATCTCGAACACGAAGCAGATGCCGGTGTGGTGCGTCGCCTTGACCCTCAGCTCCTTGCTCTGCTCCTCACCCATGCCGTCGCGCTCATCCAGCAGCAGGTGCCAAAACTTTGCCACCCGCGTCACTCCCTCCATCGTGTGCTCGTCCGTCTGCAGGCCCGCGAGCGTCATGGTCTCGCGCACCGTGTCGAGGGAGTTGGTCTGCGTGCGCGCGTAGATCTTTACCCGCGCCGTCCGCGGGTCCACGCAGTCGATGCTCAGCATCTCCGCCGCGGCCGGGTACTTGGTCCTGTCGAAAAAGGTCTTCATCTTGGCCGCCGCGGCCCGCAGCTCGTCGCCGCCCGGCCGCAGGTCCGTGATCATGTCGAGCATCATCTCGTTCGTGCTCTCGCCGGTGGCGAGGTGCTTGAGGATGGGGAAGTGGTAGCTCTTGAGCCGCCGCTCGCCGCCGTGGTGGTCAAACGCCAGGAAGATCTGCGGCACGCGCGCAGACGCCGGCTTGCCGTGCGCCGTGAGCGCCTGCTTCGCCCGACCAGCCTCGTCGCCCGCCACGCTCCACCGCGCCCAGACCTGGTCGAACCAGCCCAGGTGCGTGTCTGGCGCCGCGACCTTGGCGAGCAGCCGCGCGAACTCGGGGACCTGTCGTCCGCCGAACGGGTCCTCGGGGCTTCTGCCCGTGTCCCAGAGTGGTTCGAACGCATACCGCACCACGCTCCGGCCCTTGGTGAAGTTCCAGCTCGGCTCGAACGGGGACCCGTCTAGCGTGATGAGGGCTTTGGTGGCGGCTTTGCTGGGCCGTGGGCCCAGGCTGGGGATGACGACGTCTCGCACAACCCGCATGTGGTCGGATATCTGCTCCGGCGTGTACGAACCCGACGCGTTGAGGATGGTGTAAAAGAGAGGTGCACACCGAGCCCACCACCATTTCTCTTCGGGGTCTCGGGGCTGCTCGAAGCTGGAGATTAGGTTGTTGGCCGTGGCGGCTCTGATGCCCAGTGGTAGGCCTCTTGGGCTGGGTGGGTACGCGAGGTCCATGTCTGCCGCGGAGCCCGGGAGGGGCATGGCTGGGGAGGCTGGAGTTGCCAGCATTTTGATGGTTTTACGGAGATGATGGTGTTACGGAGATATAAGTGGTGTTGAGCTGAATTAATGGGATAAGTGTCCACCGAGGTGTCGTGGAGAATAGGATATCAGAGTTGGTATCGAAGAGTTGTGGCTAAAGTAGTTGCAACCGACTGGCTGTGGGAATGTTAAGATATATCTGTATTCACTGCTCTCTGGAAACCCGTGTCGGGGGAAGTTTATATATCTTTGAACAAAAGCTCTCGGAATGTTTCATGGGGAAACAAGTATGTTTCCTGTGTCATGATAGACCTTTGTTCCTCCCTCTTCACCATAGGGATCCTTGACCAGCTGGCTTGCGATCAAGGGTGAGGAATCCAGATCCAGATCCAGATGATCTCCAGTTTACCATGTACACCCCCGATAGCCTCTCGAAATCGTCGCACATAGGATAGGATTTGTTTCGTATCACCAGGGGCCAAGTTGTCATGGCGCACGTGGCTTCACGGAGTATCGCTGGTTCTAGATGATGGGCAGATACGAAGAACACCGGCTTCTACGAGTAAACAACTTGGCTAATTTTAGTCACTGTAGCAGCTCGTCTTGACTAACAGCTGACTCGAAACAGCCAAGGCTTTCTAGAGGCAAAACTGTTCGTTGTGGTATGACAAAGTCCGTGAAGGCCAACGACTCTTTCTGAGGCTCAGGGACTCGGGTATGTGCCAGTAATATGGCCCTCCATGACAGTTGGGTGGCATCAGAAACAATGACAGGCTTCATCTCACACAAAGGCTGGCACCTGTCCAAGTCTATCATCAATAGGCAATCCCATAGGCTCAGTCTTGACCCCTGGCAGGCTACTATCTACCAAAATCAGGCAAGTCTGGAACATGCTTCTTCAGCATTTCCGGACCGCCGACAATATTTTGAAGCCTCTTATTCAGAACACTCTACCACGCATTTGGAAGTTTGATATTAGTAACCAGGGAGATCCCAAGATAATCACTTAGTGTATTGGTGCAGGACTTGTCCAATTCCATACATACTAATATATTTTAAAGGCTATGAACTATATCATGTACATGGCAAGGAGGGTTAAAAAAGATTTAGTCTTTTTTTTTCTTCAACATTGTTTCCATCGTCGGTGATCCGTTCGGGGAACTGCGGCTGGGCTGAAACACGTTGTTTGGGGAGCGGCCGGTGCCGACTCAAGTATTCCAGCCATCACATCGTGTACATTCAGATGAAAGAATTACCGCCAGATATCCAAGTATGCCTTGTAGGGGTAGTGTTTCCGGGGTTTTCTATCCCTTATCAAAATGTCGACAGGCCAAATAAGTTTCCGGCATGTTCCCCCCGGGATGAACCGTCAAACTCTGCAGATCGTTTCCGAGGTCAAAAAGTCTGAAAGGTTCTTTATAGGGAACAAATTGGCTCTTTGACAGCTGCTATACTTGATGCTTTTTGCGAACTATTTTTGCCTGTGATATCTCAAAGTAAGACAGCCATTCTGGTGTTTTGTCATTGCGATGCGGTTGTTGATCATTTCTACTATGAAACCCCCGTAGATTATTTATTATTTGTAGCATTGACCTCGTAGAAATAACAAGGGAGCCTAAGAGCTTATCTGTAGATCTATAGGCACTAAATCGAATAGACATAAGAATTCACTTGGCTTAACAGGCACTTAGTTGATATAGATGGGCAAAACGGACGATGATTTATGAACGAAAACAACTCGAGATGAATCTTTTTTTTTTTTTTTGCCCGTTCCCAGAACAGAACTAACCAGAACAAGACACAAGAAAACGCAATTGACTTCACATTGTTCAGATAAATGCAATGAGATTTGTTATATGCTATACTTCAGCCTCGAGGCCCGCGAAAGACCTTGTAGCTTCCTTCCATCATGCAGCTTGACATCACTGCAGTAGGTAATTGTGATCAGACATGAAAATAGTTGGTCGATGACGTATTGGGAACAGGTAGTATTTTTAGGAGCACATGATGTCTTGACGGCGAGATTTTAGGTAATCGCAAAAATTGAGACGAAAGGGTCAGAGTTGGATTATTTTTTTGGACCCCGTGTGTGCAATTTTTGTTTTCCAAGCTTCACAAAAACAAATAGGATGAAAGAATCTATCTATCTATTCACCAACCACTTTGAGAAACGCAACGACTTGCGAACCTTGTAGCTTCTCTATTACATGAATTACTAAACCTTGGAAATTCGCCCGATAAATGAACATCAGGAGAGAAAAAAGAAGAAAAAAGAAGAAGCAGTATACATACACCCCCCTATGTGATCGACTGAAAACCCACCCAAAGAGGTGAAGCACGAACTAGGTGATGTCTGACAGAGCAAAACGGTACTTAACCATACTACAACTGTCGTGACATCACGGTTCTATGGTGTAATGGTTAGCACATGAGGTTCTGATCGGTAATTGGATGCATACTACGAAGTAGTATCTTAACGGTATAGACCTCCTCATGATCCCGGTTCGATTCCGGGTAGGACCTTTAATTTTGATTTTTCCTCCACTTTTTGCTGATTCATCCTCGAAATTCCTCTTAGAGTGCCTAAATAATAAGTATCTGTGTTTTCTTTAAAAAAAAATTCCTTCCGCAGTTCTCCGTTTGTATTACTGGCTCTGTTTTAAAGTTGTAACACTTGATTGATGTAAAAATGTCTTTCTTTAATTTTAATAAAATTGTTTATTCAGTCGGCCATGCCGGGTTATTAAAGCGCATAGACTGATAGGAGAATTGATTGACACGAACTACAGAGGCTATTTCCATCTTCTATTCCTCACCTGCATAGTCGCGTTACCCGGCCCCAACTAGCCTCACCCATTCTACCCGACGCCGCGTAATTGTTTACTGATCATCACTTGGTATCGCTGTTAACTAATTCTTAATTCTCTAGCTCAGTAGACTACTCCGCGTAGGTGGATTTTTCTGTGAATAGAATCATTTGTTAATAGCAGTGCTGCCTACCTTACTCAGTCCCCAGGTGATTGACCGACGATCCCCCCTGTTATCCCTTACAATCAATTTTTTTTTCATTTGCTGTGTTTCCAACCTCGCGCTAATCGGTATAGCAGCATGGATCCCCAGTAAAAACATTCGACAATTATGTTTACTACTTACATCACTTTGATTTGATAACAAACAGGTTGATTTTGGTACGTTTCGGGCCTTTTGAAATGTTTAGATAGGGAATTATTTGTGAGATAGCGAATGGATGCCCAACATATCTAGGATTGTACTGTAAGTTACAAGGCTCGGTGCAAACAAATTAGCTTTATTCCTCGGTGAAGTATGCGCCCAATGCACCTTGATTTGGTTGCGATTGTCGTATATGGTTGGCATATGGAATGCAAACAAAAATTTTCAAGGCCAATCAACTCTCCCATCTCTGCCTGCTTAGCATAGCCAAGGCGGGGTTTCCCGACAGATCCATGAAGCATAGCGCGGCGGTCAGCTAGGGGGGGGAAAAAAGCTTTAGGAAGCTCATACTAGCTAGATAGGTAGACTAAGGATTCAATCGACAACCTCTTCTTCAGGTTGAGATCAGCACAAGACAGCGCATTGTGCTGCGTGTCTCTTCTCTATTTCACTTTTACATTTAAATGTAAAACTGACCGCCCCCAGTGACGTGGTGTTCGGGAATGGTGCGGGAATTTCCGGGGTCGCCACTGTGACCGTGACCGATTGCCAAACTTGGAATCGAGGGGCCAACGCATCTTAGGTGGTCGTCATTTCCCTGCATGTACCTTTTGGTCTTTTGTTCTTCTTTTTATTTTTTATTTTTTTATTTTTTTCTCTCTTCTATGTCCGAGGTAGCAAAAACAAGCTCACAAACCCAAATACCTCCTTGCAAGTCAATATGAACATCAGTCTCCCCCATGGGGTTTCCCCAAGGCATCAAACGTTGTGTACGTAACAGATACATGCTTCCCACGACGTTGAGCCTGGTTTCTCCAGAGTTCCTAAACTCACGATGCCATCCCCCCATGGACGACATTTCTTCCGTAGGCAGGTTTGCTGCAGGTGGAGGGAGCTTCCAAGCCAATCCAGACTAGCATCAGTGGTATTGCGGGAGACCCACCCTCACCGAGCTCCTCTTTCAGCAAAATTAACGACTTCATTTACGTAAATGCACTTTAAAATACCCTTCCTTTGGAGGGCCTTTGGGTGGGTCATCGTTCACCCCGTACACACAACTCTGATAATGCTACGCAAGCAAAAAGTGGTCCTTGTAACCCCTGCGTGGCATTTCAGATCAAGCATTCCTTGTCCCGGGGGGGGCTGATAAGTGATCAATCAAGGTGGAGCCCACTCAAGCTGAGGCGAAGCTTCCTCGGCTTCCATGAGCCGCAACGTAGAGCAAGGTACTTGATTATTTTTGGCACCTCGTACCGTACCTGCACCTATCGCTCCTATCTTTTTTGGGGGAGAGAGGTACATTGTTTGACAGGTGCACAAAATTTTCTTGCGCAATAAGGCAGCCATTCCCTGGCAAAGACCGATTGCCGAAGCGGCTCTTCGGCAGTTTAGGCTGAACGAACAGGGTTGGGGCTTGAATGTCTTCTTTTTTTGGCGGATACTAGTTTTCCTGCTTGGTTTTTTTTTTTTTTTTTTTTTGGTATTTGCCGGTAAAATGAAAAACATGACCCAAAAGGCACCCAAAAAAGCCACGCGTTCAATCAAAGTCGATCTCAATGGTAATACCTTCACATAATCAAACACATAGCTTTTGGCCCATTATACCGTATTTCCCCCCCTTGCGCTTCCCAGTCGTTCCAGTTCACAGAAAAACATGGGAATGGTAACTGAGAAAACTCCGCTCCCCATTGTTTCTTTTGCTCGGTTGACACACAGAAAAGATTGCAGCCAAGCAGATCGCTTCAAATAAGTCGATATGAGGTAAGAAAAACGCGCTTCGAGTCAAGGTCGCCCTGCCCAACTCCACTTCGAAAATTGACCGGGCTTGCACAGGGGAGTCGATGACCACAAATTCCAATGGTAGCCAAGGCAAAGAAGCGTGATTTCACAGACGACTAGACCGAATACAGTGGGGGCAAAATACTATGTTTCCGCTCCAAATGTCGCCCCTTTTGGAGACGACACTGGTGTAAACCAAAAGAAAACCCGGACTTTCCATACCCGACATTTCTGATTCGTCAGAAGTGACTAGGTTACAAGGTAGCGTGTTGGTCCAGTAGACCGGTGGGCGGAACTACAATTCGGTGTTCGATTTGAGGAAGTGGATGAACGAGGGTTTTTTTTTTCCGTAGCGTCTATGTAAGCAGGAGAAGATGGAGGTGAGAGATGGCGGAAGTTTGGGCCGCGCCGGCCCGGGCCAGTCCAGAGGCGTATTTTCTCACAAGCTGCATACTCTGTACTCCGGCTACAGCACCAGTTTGCCACTGAAGAACAAAAGAACAAACAGAACAGGATTGGGGAAAGTTAGCATCTCGCGGACCCCGTTGCCGCAAATCGCCGTCCTTCCCACGTCCCGAATTAAGGCACACGGCGGACACGATTGATCCATCCGTAGACAGACCCTCTCCAGAAATAACACCAAGGATTAACAAAAAAAAAAAAAAAAAAAGCGCAACTTCAAGCCAGGCCCTGCGTGTACCCTGTTACTTAGTGTTCCCCAGTCCCGCGAGTCGGGGAGCATAGCCATGCAAAGCAAGGAATGCCTTTCCTGCTCCCTGGTCTTTGAGATTCGGGGTCCTCGGTCAAGAGAAAGACACGACATCCCAGCCTGTCATTGGGTCCTCTGCGCATGCGACCAGATGAAGAGCCTGGGGCCTACCGACTTTACTTGCCCAGTCGTGGGGTTGGGTTGATAGTTGCACCTATGGTATGCATGTATGCACCTTATCTGGATACCTTACCTGGTCACGGTGATGGAGGTTCTACTGCGCACGTACAATTTCCATTGAGCCCATGCATGTCTGGCCCCTTCCTCCACAGTCAGATAGATGTCATGCAGTTTGCTAAAAAAGATAAACTTCCTTCCATCATCCATCTTCCATGGTTATCTATAAAGCTGTCCCCCTCTCCCCTTCCCCCCGAATTTCGGCTTTCTATCTACTCGCCATCTATTAAGCTATCACGCTAAAACATTCAATCTTTTTTCTCTAATCTTCCAACCCTTTTCTTTTTTCTTTTGGGTGGTCGACTTGGACAAATATCTACTTTTGGAAAGACATCTTTTCCAACATAAAATTCCAGTTTTAAGTCGTATACAACAAGAAAACCGGAATCATGTCGACCTACCACAAGAGGGAGAAGGAGCTTGAGCCCACGCCCACCACGAGCAGTGAGGCCGTGGGTAGGGATCTCGAGGCTAGCGGGAACCACTTCAAGCAGTTGGGCTGGAAGCGTCTCACGGTCATCCTGATCGTCGAGGCTATCGCCCTCGGTTCGCTCAGTATCCCATCGGCCTTTGCCGCACTCGGCATGATCGCCGGTACCATCTCTTGCGTCGGTCTCGGTCTCGTCGCCATCTACACCAGCTACGTCGTCGGTCAAACCAAGCTCAAGATCCCCAGCATTTCGCACTACGCCGATGTCGGTACCCACCTGTACGGTCGCTGGCTCTACGAGGTCATCGGTGTCATGTTTGTGCTCCAGCTCACCTTCCTCGTCGGTGCCCACGCCCTCACCGGCGCCATCGCTTTTGGCCATCTTTCCGACTATGGAACCTGCAGCGTCGTCTTTGGTGTCGTTTCGGCCATCATCCTGCTGATTCTCGCCATTCCGCCTTCGTTTGCTGAGCTCGCCATCCTCGGCTACATCGACTTCGCATCCATTGTCATTGCTATTGGTATTACCATCATTGCCACTGGTATCTCGAGCCATTCCTCCGAGGGTGGTGCGGCCGCCGTCGCCTGGTCTGCCTGGCCCAGGCCCGGCCTCACCTTTGCCGAGGCATTCAACGCCATGACCAACATCATCTTTGCCTACTCGTTTGCCGTCTGCCAGTTCTCCTTCATGGACGAGATGCAGCGTCCCCAGGACTACGTCAAGTCGATCTGGGCCCTCGGTATTATTGAGATCATCATCTACACCCTCACTGGCGCTCTGATCTACGCCTTTGTCGGTGACAGCGTCGCCTCGCCCGCTCTTCTGTCGGCCGGCCCCGTCGCATCCAAGGTCGCCCTCGGTGTCGCCCTCCCCGTCATCTTCATTTCCGGCTCCATCAACACCACCGTCGTCTGCCGTTACATCTACAAGCGTATGAACAGCGGCCTTTCTGACGAGACCATCACCACCACCAAGAAGGGCAAGATCACCTGGGGTATCCTGATTACCGTCATCACCATCATCGCCTTCATCATTGCCGAGTCGATTCCGTTCTTCAGCGGTCTGCTCTCGATCTGCTCCGCCCTGTTCATTTCGGGATTCACCTTCTACTTCCCGGCTCTCATGTGGTTCCGCATCGTCAAGGAGGGCCCTTGGTACAGCAAGCAGAACCTGCTCGCGGCTCTTGCCAACGCTGCCTGCTTATTGCTCGGTGCCATCATCTTTGTCGCTGGTACATATGCTGCTATTGCTGATATTGTAAGTTTATTTTTTTTTCCCCTCCATGTTTCATTTTTGATGACAACACAAGAACAAGTACTAATCATTGTTTCAAAATCCAGGCCGAGAAGTTCCACAAGGGCGAGCTCAGCAGTCCTTTTGCTTGCAACTCTCGTTGGTAAAAGAAAAGGTACCCTAAAAGTTTTGACGGCTGGATTATTTTGGTGATTTAATGTACTAAATATGGGTTGGTGTCTTTGGGGATTTTGGGGCGGCTTCTGTTTGTGTTGGGACAGAATTTTCTTTCTTCCCCACCAACAGGCATCTGCACCGGAGTCTTTTTTTGGAATTTCTTGCATGCGCATCAGAGGTCTGGGAAATAGTGCGATGTCTTCATTTTCTTTCTGGGTGGCTTGGCGTCAAAAGGCATTGTCTTGGCTTTTTTCTTCTTCATTTTAGTTTTAGCGTTTGGGGGTTCATCATTTTGGTGGTTGGCATCAGATACCTGAGTGCGTATTTACATATTTTGGGGGTTTCTGGGTGGATTTAATTTATTAAAGAATTAAAAAGTTTTTTCTTACTGTTACCCCAGATCGTGCATTTTTGAGTTGATTGCTAACTTTGTATTTTTTTATTATTAAACATTAAACTCAACCTAGTCGAGACGCCATCTGCCAGAAACTCAACTTGGACAAACTCAAAAAGCGGAAAAGAATCTATACTCCTGACACTCACTCCCGTGAGAGGTCCCAACTTCGCAACTTCGACAGTAATTGATAGTGGCGAGATGAGAACCCTGCTAAATCAACAGCGTAAAGCATGTTTAGGGTTAATTTCCACCTCATCTCTCAAGACCCTCCACAAAAAAGGCACAAACACCTAGAAGAGAAAACCCCATCAAACCTATGACTTTTTTGGACAGTGTGGCGGACAAAGGCACGGTCCATCTGGGCTTGGCCCTCGGCGGTTCATCCCTGGCCAGCCACGAGCGGCTTCCAGACTCGGACCCGGACCTTTTCGGAGACAGAGTGCTCCGCGGCCTCAGCTGGCGGGTTGACGGTCTTGGCCCACAGGACCCAGGCGATGAGGACAAGCACAGTCAGGAGCACGGTGACGGCCCAGTAAATCCATAAAACAAAAACTGCGTCATTGTGAAGCCTGCTGTGGACGACGACGACGACCCTGTCTGTCTCTGATGAACGAAGGTGACGATGATCCGGAACAAAACGACATAGCAAAAAAAAAAAAAAAAAAAAAAAAAAAAAA